>NW_024742978.1:0-31674 GCF_018991925.1 Homarus americanus | reverse complement strand
GGTCATGTCACAAGGGTTTCAGCCCTCACACCCCGGATCATGGCACTGAAAGGGTGCCCGGCCCTCACACCGGATCATGGCACTGAAGGAGGACCGGCATCACACCCCGGTTCATGGCACTGAAAGGGTGCCCGGCCCACACACTCCGGGTCATGTCATTGAAGGGGTGCACGGCCCTCACACCCAAGGTCATGTCAATGAAAAGGTGCCTGGCCCTCCCACGGGTCATAGCACTGAAGGGTGCCCCCTCATACCCGATTCATGGCACTGATGACCCGGCCCTCACACCCCGGGTATATCATGAAGGTGCCCGGCCTCACACCCCGTTTCATGGCACTGAAGGAGTGCCAGCCCTCCCGTTCATGGCACTGAAGGGTGCCCGGCCTGACGCCCCGGGTCATGTCACTGGGGTTCTGCCCTCACACACCCCGGGTCATGGCACTGAAGGAGTGACCGGCCCTCATACCGGGTCATGGCACTGAAAGGTGCCTGGCCCTCACACCCCGGTTCGCAGCACTGTAGGTGTGCCGGCCCTCACACCCCGTTTCATGGCACTGAAGGGTGCCCGGCCCTCACACCCCGATTCGTGACACTGAAGTGGTGCCCGGCCCTCTCACACCTCGGCGTGGTCACTGAAGGGGTGCCCAGCTCACACTCCGGGTCATGGTGCTGAGGGTGCGGCCCTACACCCAGGGTCATGAAAGGTGCCCGCCATCACACCCGGTTCATAACATTGTAGGGGTGCCTGCACCCACACCCCGTTCATGTCACTGAAGGTGTGCCAGCCCTAAACAGTTCATGTCAATTATGGGGTGCCGGCCCTCACACTCCGGGTCATGGTGCTTGAGGGTGCCCAGCCCTGACACCCGGGTCATGTGAAGGTGCCTGAGCCTCACACCCTGGTTCAAAGCACGTATGGGTGCCTACACCGTTCCATGGCACTAAGGGGTGCCCAGCCCTCACTCGGGTCATGGCACTGATGAGGTGCCCGGCCCCACACCCTGGCCATTGCACTGAAGCTTGCCGGCCCTCACACCCCTGGTCATGTACCTAAAGTGGTGCCCGGCCCACACACCCCGGGTCATGACACTGAAGGGGTGCCCGGCCCTCAAACCCTGGGTCATGGCACGGGGCCTGGCCTCACACCCCGGTTCATGGTGCTGGATGGGTGCCCGGCCACACGGGTCATGTCACTGAAAGGGTGCCCGGCCTCCCCCGGGTCATGGCACTAAGGGGTGCCCGGCCCTCACACCCGGTCATGTCACTGAAGGGTGCACGGCCATGACACCCCGGTCATGGACCTAAGGAGCGCGCCCCTCCACCGGGAATGGTGCTGATGGGGTGCCCAGCCCTCACATCCCGGGTCATAGCACTGAAGGGGAGCCCGGCCCTCACACCCCGGGTCATGGTGCTGGAGGGGTACCCCGGTTCATGTCACTGAAAGGGTGCCCGGCCCTCGCACTCCGGGTCATGTCACTGAAGGGGTGCCCGGCCCTCACACCCCGGGTCATGTCACTGAAGTGGTGCCCGGCCCTCACACCCCGGGTCATGGCACTGATGAGGTGCCCGGCCCTCACACTCCTGGCCATGGCACTGAAGGTTTGCCCGGCCCTCACACCCCTGGACATGTACCTAATGTAGTGCGCGGCCCTCACACCCCGGGTCATAGCACTAAAAAGGTGCCCGGCCCTCACACCCGGGGTCATGTCACTGAAGTGGTGCCCGGCCCTCACACCCCTGGCCATGGCACTTAAGGTTTGCCCGGCCCTCACACACCTGGTCATGTACCTAAAGTGGTGCCCGGCCCTCACACCCCGGATCATAGCACTAAAGGGGTGCCCGGCCCTCATACCCCGGGTCATGGTGCTGGAGGGGTGCCCGGCCTTCACACCCCGGGTCATGTCACTGAAAGGGTGCCCGGCCCTCACACCCCAGGCCATGGTGCTGGAGGGGTGCCCGGCCCACACATCCCGTGTCATGTCACTGAAGGGGTGCCCGGCCCAAAACACCCCGGGTCAGGGCACTGAAGAGGTGCCTGGCCCTCACACCCCGGGTCATGGTGCTGGACGGGTGCCTGGCCCTCACACCCCGGGTCATGTCACTGAAAGGGTGCCCGGCCCTCACATACCGGGTCATGGAGATGAAGGGGTGCCCAGCTCCTAACACTCCGGGTCATGTGGCACTGAAGGGCCAGCCACCAGGTCATGGTGTTGAAGGGGTGCCCGGCCCTCACACCCCGGGTCATGTTACTGAAGGGGTGCCCGGCCCTCACACCCCGGCTCATAACACTGTAGGGGTGTTCTGCTCCCACACACCGTTTCATGACACTGAAGGGGTGCCTGGCCCTAACACCAGGGTTCCTGTCACTTATGGGGTGCCCGGCCCTCACACCCTGGGTCATGTCACTAAAGGGGTGCCCGGCCCTCACACTCCGGGTCATGGCACTGAATGGGAGCCCGGCCCTCACACCCCGTGTCATGGCACTGAAGGGGTGCCCACCCTCACACCCTGGGTCAAGGTGCTGAAGGGGTGCCCGGCCCTCACACCCTGGGTCATGTCACTGAAGGGGTGCCCGGCCCTCACACCCCGGGTCATGTTACTGAAGGGGTGCCCGGCCCTCACACCCCGGGTCATAGCACTGATGAGGTGCCCGGCCCTCACAACCCCTGGTCATAGCACTGAAGGTTTTTCCGGCCCTCACACCCCTGGTCATGTACCTAAAGTGGTTCCCGGCCCTCACGACCCGATTCATGGCACTGAAAGGGTGCCTGGCCCTCACAGCCCGGGTGTGTCACTGGGTGAGGCGGGGTTCCACACCAGGTCATGATGTTGAAGGGGTGCTGCAGGGTCATGTGAAAGGGTGCCCTGCCATCACACCCGGTTCATAACTTGTAGGGTACCCTGCCCACACCGTTTCATGTCAATGAAGGGTGCGGCCAAAACCCGGTTAATGTCAATTATGGGGTGTCCGCCCTCACACTCCAGGTCATGATGCTTGTGCCCAGCCTTGACACCGGGTCATGGGAAAGGGTGCCCGAGCCTCACCGGTTCAAAGCTCTGTATGGGTGCCTGGCACTCCACCCCGTTTTCATGGCACTTAGGGTGCCCGGCCCTCACTCCCGGGTCATGGCACTGATGAGGTGCCGTCCCTCACACCCTGGCCATTGCACTGAAGCTTTGCCCGGCCCTCACACCTGGTCATGTACCTAAAGTGGTGCCCCACACACCCAGGTCATGTCACTGAAGGGTGCCCGGCCCTCACCCTGGGTCATGGCACTGAAGGGTGCCTGGCCCTCACACCCCAGTTCATGGTGCTGGACGGGTGCCCGGCCCTCACCCGGGTCATGTCACTGAAGGGTGCACAGCCATGACACCGGGTCATGGACCTAAAGGGTGCCCGGCCTCACACGGGAATGGTGCTGATGGGGTGCCCGGCCCTCACCCCGGGTCATGTCACTGAAGGGGTGCCCGGCCCTCACACCCCGGGCCATGGTGCTGGAGCGGTGCCTGGCCCTCACCTACCGGGTCATGGAGATGAAAGGGTGCCCTGACATCACACCCCCGATTCATGGCACTGAACGGGTGCCAGTCCCTCACACCCCGGTCATGTCACTGAAGGTGCCCAGCCCTCACACCCGGTTCATGGCACTGAAGGGCCCAGCCTCACACCCCGGGTCATGGTGCTGAGCGTGCCCGGCCCTCACCAGGTCATGTCACTAATGGGGTGCCCGGCACTCACACCCTGGGTCATGTCACTGAAGTGGTGCGGCCCTCACACCCGGGTCATTGCACTGATGAGGTGCCCAGCCCTCACACCCCTGGCCATGGCACTGAAGGTTTGCCCAGCCCTCACACCGGGTCATGTACCTAAAGTTGTGCCTGCCCTCACACCCGGGTCATAGCACTAAAGTGCCCGGCCCTCATACCCCGGGTCATGGTACTGGAGGGTGCCCGGCTTCACATCCGGGTCATGTCCTGTAAGGGTGCCCGGCCCTCCCCAGGCATGTCACTGAAGGGGTGCCCGGCCCTCACACCCGGGTCATGTCACTGAAAGGGTGCCGGCCCACACATCCCAGGTCATGTCACTGAAGGGTGCCCGGCCCAAAACACCCGGGTCATGGCACTGAAGGGGTGCCTGGCCCTCATCCGAAGTCATGGTGCTGGACGGGTGCCTGGCCCTCACACCCGGGTCATGTCACTGAAGGGTGCCCGGCCTCACCCGGGTCATGGTGCTGAAGGTGCACGCATGACCCCAGGGTCATGGACCTAAAGGGGTGCCCGCCCTCACACCCCGGGTCATGGTGCTGATGGGGTGCCCGGCCCTCACACCCGGGTCATGCTGAAGGTGCCCGGCCGTCACACCCGGGTCATGTCACTGAAGGGGTGTCCGACCCTCACACCCCGGCCATGGTACTGGATTGGTGCCCGGCCCTCACCCCGGGTCATGGTGCTGGAAAGGGGTGACCGGCCCTCACACGATTCATGGCACTGTAAGGGTTCCCGGCCCTCACACCCCGGTTCGCAGCACTGTAGGGGTGCCCGGCCCTCACACCCTATTCATGGCACTGAAAGGGTGCCGGCCCTCACCCCGGTTCGCAGCACTGGCCCGGCCTACACCCCGTTTCATGGCACTGGGTGCCCGCCCTCACACCCCGATTCGTGACACTGAAGTGGTGCCCGAACCTCACACCCCGGGTCATGGCACTGAAGGGGTGCCCGGCCTTCACACCCGGGTCATGTCACTGAAAGGGTGCCCGGCCTCACACCCCGGGTTGTCACTGAAGGGGTGCCCAGCTCTCACCTCCGGGTCATGGCACTGAAGGGGTGCCCGGCCCTCACACCCGGGTCATGGTGCTGAAGGGGTGCACGGCCCTGACACCCAGGGTCATGTGAGAAGGTGCCCGCCCATCACACCCGGTTCATAACATTGTAGGGTACCCTGCACCCACACACCCTGTTCCATGTCAATGAAGGTGCCCGGCCCTAAACGGTTAATGTCAATTATGGGGTGTCCCGGCCTCACACTCCGGGTCATGATGCTTGGGGGTGCCCAGCCCTGACACCCGGGTCATGGGAAGGGTGCCTGAGCCTCACACCCTGGTTCAAAGCACTGTATGGGTGCCTAGCACTCACACCCGTTCATGGCACTTAAAGGGTGCCCGGCCCTCCTCCCGGGTCATGGCACTGATGAGGTGCCCGTCCCTCACACCCCTGGCCATTGCACTGAAGCTTTGCCCGGCCCTCACACCCCTGGTCATGTACCTAAAGTGGTGCCCGGCCACACCCGGGTCATGTCACTGAAGGGGTGCGGCCCTCCCTGGGTCATGGCACTGAAGGGACGGCCCTCACCCCGGTTCATGGTGCTGGACGGGTGCCCGGCCCTCACACCCCGGGTCATATCACTGAAGGGTGGGCCATGACACGGGTCATGGACCTAAAGGTGCCGGCCCTCACACCCCGGGATGGTGCTGATGGGGTGCCCGGCCTCACACCCGGGTCATGTCACTGAAGGGGTGCAGCCATGACACCCCGGGTCATGGACCTAAGGTGCCAGCCCTCACACCCCGGGAATGGTGCTGATGGGGTGCCCGGCCCTCACACCCCGGGTCATGTCACTGAAGTGGTGCCCGGCCTCACACCCGGGCCATGGTGCTGGGCGGTGCCTGTCCCTCACATACCGGGTCATGGAGATGAAGGGTGCCCTGACATCACACCCGATTTATGGCACTGAATGGGTGCCGGTCCTCACACCCTTGGTCATGTCACTGAAGGGGTGCCCAGCCTCACCCGGGTCATGGCACTGAAGGGCCGGCCCACCACCCGGGTCATGGTGCTGAAGGGTGCCCGGCCCTCACACCCCGGGTCATGTCACTAAGGGGTGCCGGCACTCACACCTGGGTCATGTCACTGAATGGTGCCCGGCCCTCACACCCCGGGTCATGGCACTGATGGGGCGCGGCACTCCACCCTGGCCATGGCACTGAAGGTTTGGCCGGCCTCACACCTGGTCATGTACCTAAAGTTGTGCCCGGCCGGCAACCCGGGTCATAGCACTAAAGGGGTGCCCGGCCTCATACTCCGGTCATGGCACTAAAAGGGTGCCCGGCCCTCACACCCTGGGTCATGTCACTGAAGGGGTGCACGGCGACTTTGGGTATGGACCTAAAGTGCCCGGCCCTCACACCCTGGAATGGTGCTGATGGGGTGCCCGGCCCTCACACCCCGGTTCATGTCACTGAAGTGGTGCCCGGCCCTCACACCCCGGGCCATGGTGCTGGAGCGGTGCCTGGCCCTCACATACCGGGTCATGGAGATGAAGGGGTGCCCTGACATCACACCCCGATTCATGGCACTGAACGGGTGCCCGGTCCTCACACCCTTGGTCATGTCACTGAAGGGTGCACAGCCCTCACCCGGGTCATGGCACTGAAGGGAGCCCGCCCTCACCCCGGTCAGCGTGCTGAAGGGGTGCCCGGCCCTCACACCCCGGTCATGTCACTAAGGGGTGCCCGGCACTCACACCCTGGGTCATGTCACTGAATGGTGCCCGGCCCTCCCCACCCGGGTCATGGCACTGATGAGGTGCCCGGCCCTCACACCCCTGGCCATGGCACTGAAGGCCCGGCCCTCACACCCCTGGTCATGTACCTAAAGTTGTGCCGGCAAACCCCGGGTCATAGCACAAGGGTGCGGCCTCTCCTCCGGGTCATGGTGCTGGATGGGTGCACGGCCTTCACATCCCGGGTCATGCATGCATAGGGGTGCCCGGCCCTCACACCCCGGATCATGTCACTGAAGGGTGCCCGGCCTCATACGGGTCATGGTGCTGATGGGTGCCCGGCCTTCACACCCCGATTCATGGCACTGAGGGTGCCGGCCCTCACACCCCGATTCGTGACACTGAAGTGGTGCCCGGCCCTCACACCCCGGGTCATGGCACTGAAGGTGTGCTCGGCCCTCACACCCAGGGTCATGGTGCTGGAGAGGTGCCCGGCCCTCACCCGGTCATGTCACTGAAAGGGTGCCCGGCCCTCACACCCCGGGTCGTGTCACTGAAGGGTGCCCAGCTCACACCTCCGGGTCATGGGCACTGAAGGGGTGCCTGGCCCTCACACCCCGGGTCATGGTGCTGAAGGGGTGCACGGCCCACCCAAGGGTCGTGAAAGGGTGCGGCCATCACACCCCGGTTCATAACATTGTAGGGGTGCCCTGCACCAACACCGTTTCATGTCACTGAAGGGGTGCCCGGCCCTCTATACCCCGGGTCATGGTACTGGAGGGTACCGGCCTTCACATCCGGGTCATGTCACTGTAAGGGTGCCCGGCCTCACAACCGGGTCATGTCACTGAAGGTGCCAGCCCTCACACGGGTCATGTCACTGAAAGGGTGCCAGCCCACATCCCGGGTCATGTCACTGAAGGGTGCCCGGCCCCAAAACACCCCGGGTCATGGCACTGAAGGGGTGCCTGGCCTCACATCCGAAGTCATGGTGCTGGACGGGGCCTGGCCTCACACCCGGGTCATGTCACTGAAAGGGTGCGGCCCTCACACCCCCGGGTCATGGTGCTGAAGGGGTGCACGGCCATGACGCAGGGTCATGGACCTAAAGGGTGCCCGGGCCTCACACCCCGGGTCATGGTGCTGCAGGGGTGCCCGGCCCTCACCCCGGGTCATGTCACTGAAGGTGCCCGGCCGTCACACCCCGGGTCATGTCACTGAAGGGTGTCCGACCCTCACACCCCGAGCCATGGTACTGGATTGGTGCCGGCCCTCACACCCCGGGTCATGGTGCTGAAGGGGTGACCGGCCCTCACACCGATTATGGCACTGTAGGGTTCGGCCTACACCCCGGTTCGCAGCACTGTAGGGGTGCCCGGCCCTCACACCCTATTCATGGCACTGAAAGGTGCCCGGCCCTCACACCCCGGTTCGCAGCACTGTAGGTGCCGGCCCTCACCGTTTCATGGCACTGAAGGGGTGCCCAGCCCTACACCCGATTCGTGACACTGAAGTGGTGCCTGAACCTCCCCGGTCATGGCACTGAAGGGGTGCCCGGCCCCACACCCCGGTCATGTCACTAAAGGGTGCCGGCCTCACACCTGGCCATGGCACTGAAGGTTTGCCGGCCCTCACACCCCTGGTCATGTACCTAAGTTGTGCCCGGCCGTAAACCCGGGTCATAGCACTAAAGGGTGCCCGGCCCTCATACTCCGGGTCATGGTGCTGGATGGGTGCACGGCCTTCACATCCCGGGTCATGTCACTGTAAGGGTGCCCGGCCCTCACACCCCGGATCATGTCACTGAAGGGTGCCAGCCTCATACCCGGGTCATGGTGCTGATGGGGTGCCCGGCCTTCACACCCCGATTCATGGCACTGAAAGGGTGCCCGGCCCTCACACCCGATTCGTGACACTGAAGTGGTGCCCGGCCCTCACACCCGGGTCATGGCACTGAAGGTGCTCGGCCCTCACACCCAGGGTCATGGTGCTGGAGAGGTGCCGGCTCACTCGGGTCATGTCACTGAAAGGTGCCCGGCCTCACACGGGTCGTGTCACTGAAGGGGTGCAGCTCTCACCTCCGGGTCATGGCACTGAAGGGTGCCTGGCCCTCACACCCGGGTCATGGTGCTGAAGGGTGCACGGCCCTACACCCAGGGTCATGAAGGGTGCCCGGCCATCACACCCCGGTTCAAAACATTGTAAGGGTGCCTGCACCAACACCCTGCTTCATGTCACTGAAGGGTGCCCGGCCTAAAACCCAGTTTCATGTCAATTATGGGGTGCCCGGCCCTCACACTCCGGGTCATGGTGCTTGGGGGTGCCCAGCCCTGACACCCTGGTCATGTGAAGGTGCCTGAGCCTCACACCCTGGTTCAAAGCACTGTATGGGTGCCTGGCACCACACCCCTGCTTCATGGCACTAAGGGTGCCCGGCCTCACTCCCCGGGTCATGGCACTGATGAGGTGCCCGGCCCTCACACCCCTGGCCATTGCACTGAAGCTTTGCCCGGCCCTCACACCCCTGGTCATGTACCTAAAGTGGTGCCCGGCCCAAACACCCCGGGTCATGTCACTGAAGGGGTGCCCGGCCCTCAAAACCTGGGTCATGGCACTGAAGGGGGGCCTGGCCCTCACACCCCGGTTCATGGTGCTGGACGGGTGCCCGGCCCTCACCCGGGTCATGTCACTGAAAGGGTGCCCGGCCTCACACCCCGGTGTATCACTGAAGGTGTGTCCGGCCTCCACCCGGGTCATGGCACTAAGGGGTGCCTGCCCTCACACCCGGGTCATGTCACTGAAGGGTGCACGGCCATGACACCCCCTGGCATGGACCTAAAGGTGACATCACCCGGGGTCATGTCACTGAAGGGTGCCCGACCCTCACACCCCAGGCCATAGTGCTGGAGGGGTGCCTGGCCCTCACCTACCGGGTCATGGAGATGAAAGGGTGCCCTGACATCACACCCCGATTCATGGCACTGAACGGGTGCCCGCCTCACACCCTTGGTCATGTCACTGAAGGGGTGCCCAGCCCTCACACCCCGGGTCATGGCACTGAAGGGAGGCCGGCCCTCACACCCAGGGTCATTGTGTGAAGGGGTGCCGGCCTGCGGTCATGTCACTAGGGGTGCCCGGCACTCACACCCTGGGTCATGTCACTGAAGTGGTCCCGGCCTCACACCCCGGGTCATGGCACTGATGAGGTGCCCCGGCCCCCCCTGGCCATGAGCTGAAGGTTTGCAGCCTCACACCCCGGGTCATGTACCTAAAGTTGTGCGCCCTCACACCCCGGGTCATAGCACCAAGGTGCCCGGCCCTCTCCGGGTCATGGTGCTGGAGGGTGCCCTTCACATCCGGGTCATGTCACTGTAGGATGCCCGGCCTCACACCCCGGGTCATGGTGCTGGAGTGCCCGGCCCTCACACCCCTGGCCATGGCACTGGAGGTTTGCCCGGCCCTCACACCCCTGGTCATGTACCTAAAGTTGTGCGGCCCTCACACCCCGGGTCATAGCACTAAAGGGGTGCCCGGCCCTCATACTCCGGGTCATGGTGCTGGAGGGTGCCCGGCCTTCACATCGGGTCATGTCACTGTAAGTGCCGGCCTCACTCCCGGGTCAAGTCACTGAAGGGTGCCCGGCCCTCATACCCAGGTCATAGTGCTGAAGGGGTGCCCGGCCCTCACACCCCTGATTCATGGCACTGAAAGGGTGCCCGGCCCTCCACCCCCGGTTCGCAGCACTTTAGGGTGCACGGCCCTCACACCCGTTTCATGGCACTGAGGGTGCCAGCCCCCACACGATTCGTGACACTGAAGTGGTCCCGCCCTCACACCCCCGGGTCGGTCACTGAAGGGTGCCAGCTCCCACACTCGGGTCATGGCACTGAAGGGTGCCTGGCCCTCACACCAGGTCATGGCACTGAAGGAGCCAGCCCTCACACCCCGGGTCATGGTGCTTGAAGGGTGCCCGGCCTCACACCCCGGGTCATGTCACTAAGGGGTGCCCGGCACACCTGGTCATGTCGCACAGATGAATGTCCGGCCCTCACACCTGGTCATGGCACTGATAGGGTGCCCGGCCCTCACACCCCCTGGCCATGGCACTGAAGGTTTGCCTGGCCCTCACACCCCTGGTCATGTACCTAAAGTTGTGCCCGGCCGGCAACCCGGGTCATAGCACTAAAGGGGTGCCCGGCCCTCCTCATTCCGGGTCATGGCACTGCCCGGCCCTCACACCCCGGTCGTGTCACTGAAGGGGTGCCCAGCCTCACACTCCGGGTCATGGCACTGAAGGTGCCTGGCCTCACACCCCGGTCATGGTGCAAGAGGTGCACGGCCCCACCCAGGGTCATGTGAATGGTGCCCGGCCATCACACCCTGCTAACATTGTAAGGGTGCCCTGCACCCACACCCCGTTTCATGTCACTGAAGGTGCCTCGGCCCTAAAACCCCGGTTCATGTCAATTATGGGGTGCCCGGCCTTCACACTCCGGCCGGTGCTTGAGGGGTGCCCAGCCCTGACACCTGGTCATGTGAAGGGTGCCTGAGCTCACACCCTGGTTCAAAGCACTGTATGGGTGCCTGCACTCACACCCCTGTTTCATGGCACTTAAGGTGCCCAGCCCTCACCCCCCGGGTCATGGCACTGATGAGGTGCCTGGCCTCAAACCCTGGCCATTGCACTGAAGCTTTGCCCGGCCTCACACCCCTTGTCATGTACCTAAAGTGGTGCCCCGGCCCACACCCGGGTCATGTCACTGAAGGGTGCCCGGCCTCAAACCCTGGGTCATGGCACTGAAGGGGCCTGGCCCTCACACCCCGGTTCATGGTGCTGGACGGTGCCCGGCCTCACACCCCGGTCATGTCACTGAAAGGGTGCCTGGCCTCACACCGGTCATGGCACTAAAGGGGTGCCTGGCCCCACACCCCGGGTCATGTCACTGAAGGGTGCACGGCCATGACACCCCCGGGTCATGGACCTAAAGGTGCCTGGCCTCACACCCCCGGGAATGGTGCTGATGGGGTGCCCGGCTCACACCCCGGGAATGGTGCTGATGGGGTGCCCGCCTCACACCCGGGGTCATGTCACTGAAGGTGCCTGGCTCACACCCCGGGCCATGTGCTGGAGGGGTGCCTGGCCTCACCTACCGGTCATGGAGATGAAAGGGTGCCCTGACATCACACCCCATTCATGGAGATGAAGGGGTGCCCGGTCCACACCCTGGTCATGTCACTGAAGGATGCCCAGCCTTCACACCCCGGGTCATGGCACTGAAGAGGAGCCCGGCCCTACACCCCGGGTCATGGTGCTGAAGGGGTTCCCGGCCCTCACACCCCGGGTCATGTCACTAAGGGGTGCCCGCACTCACACCCTGGGTCATGTTACTGAAGGTTTGCCCGGCCTCACACCCCGGGTCATGTACCCAAAGGTGTGCCCGGCCCTCACACCCCGGGTCATAGCACTAAAGGGGTGCCCGGCCCTCATACCCCGGGTCATGGTGCTGAGGGGTACCGGCCTTCACATCCCGGGTCATGTCACTGTAAGGGTGCCCGGCCCTCACACCCCGGGTCATGTCACTGAAGGGGGTGCAGCCCTCACCCCGGGTCATGTGGTGCTGGAGGGGTGCCCGGCCCTCACACCCCCGGTCTCATGTCACTGAAAGGGTGCCCGGCCCACACATCCCAGGTCATGTCACTGAAGGTGCCCGGCCCCAAAACACCCAGGTCATGGCACTCAAGGGGTGCCTAGCCCTCACATCCCGGGTCATGGTGCTGCACAGGTGCCTGGCCCTCACACCCCAGGTCATGTCACTGAAAAGGGTGCCCGGCCCTCACACGGGTCATGGTGCTGAAGGGTGCACGAGCCACCTGACACCCAGGGTCATGGACCTAAAGGGGTGCCAGCCCTCCTACCACGGGTCATGTGCTGATGGGGTGCCGGGCCCTCACCCCAGGTCATGTCACTGAAGGGGTGCCCGGCCGTCACACCCCGGGTCATGTCACTGAAGGGGGTGTCCGGCCCTCCACACCGAGCCATAGTACTTTGGTTGGTGCCCGGCCCTCATCCAGTTCCACAGCACTGTAGAAGTGCCCGGCCCTCACACCACGTTTCATAGCACTGAAAGGGGTGCCAGCCCTCACACCACGATTCGTGACACTGAAGTGGTGCCCGGCCCTCACCCAGGTCATGGCACTGAAGGGGTGTCGGCCTAACACCCCAGGTCATGGTGCTGGAGGGTGCCAGCCCTCCACACCCCAGGTCATGTCACTGAAGGGTGCCCGGCCCTCACACCTGGGTCGTGTCACTGGGGGTGCCCAGCTCTCACACCCCGGGTCGTGTCACTGGAGCAGGTGCCAGTCCTCCACGCCCAGTGTGTCACTGAAGGGGTGGGCAGCCCTCACCCCCAGAGCCATGGTGCTGGATTGATTGCCCAGCCCTCACACCCCGGGTCGTAATTGCTGAAGGGAGCCACGGCCCTTGCAGGGTCATGTGAGGTGCAGCCCACACACCCAGGGTCATGTGCTGAAGTGGTGCCAGCCCTCACCCCTTGGTCAGCACTGATGAGGTGCCGGCCTACACCCCTGTACACATAGCACTGAAGGTTGCGGGTCCTCATACCTGGTCATGTACCTAAAGTGGTGGCCGACCCTCACACCACATGGTCATAGCACTAAAGGGGTGCCGGCCCTCATACTTGGTCATTGTGCTGGAGGGTGCCCGGCCTTCTCACCCCAGGTCATGTCACTGAAAGGGTGCCAGCCCTCACACCCCGGGTCATGTGACTGAAGAGGTGCCCGGCCTTCACCCAGGTCATGGTGCTGGAGGGGGTGCCCGGCCCTCACACCCCGGTTCATGGTGCTGGAGGGGTGCTGACCCTCACACCCCGGGTCATGTCTCACTGAAGGGGTGCCAGCCTCACCAGGTCATGTCACTGAAGGGGTGCCAGCCCTCACACAGGTCAAGGCACTGAAGGGGTGCCTGGCCTCCACCCAGGTCATGGTGCTGGACAGGTGCCCAGCTCTCCACCAGGTCATGTCACTGAAAGGGTGCCCAGCCCTCACACCCCAGGTCATGTCACTGAAGGGGTGCCTGGCCCCCCTCCACCCCGGGTCATAGCACTGAATGGGTGCCTGGCCCTCACACCCCAGGAGTCATAGTGCTGGAGGGGTGCCCGGCCTTCACACCCGGGACATGTCACTAAGGGGTGCCCGGCCCTCACACCCCAGGTCATGTCACTGAAGGGGTGCACAGCCATGACACTGCCCTGGGTCATGGACCTAAAGGTGCCAGCCCTCTCCTTCAGGTCATGTCACTGAAGGCTGGTGCCCGGCACTCACACAGGGGTCATGGCACTGATGACTTTGCTCTTGCGTCCCTCACACACCCCTGGTCATGCTCCTCAAGTAGTCCCCGGCCTTCACACCCCGGTCCTTGGCACTGAAAGGGGTGCCCGGCCCTCACCCGGGCCATGGAGCTGGAGGGTGTCAGGCCCCTGTTACACCACCAGGTCATGACACTGAAGGGGTGTCTTACCCACACCCAGGTCATGGTGCTGAAGTGGTGCCCGGACCTCACATCCAGTTCATGTCACTGAAGGGGTGCTCGGCCCTCACACCCAGGTCGCCATCACTGAAGGTGCCAGCCCTCAAACTCCAGGTCATGGTGCTGGAGGGTGCCTGGCCCTCACCTACTGGGTCAAGGAGATGAATGGGTGCCCTGACATCACACGATTCCAGGAGCACTGAACAGATGCCCAGTCCTCCCACACCTCCCATGAGTCATGTCACTGAATGGGTGCAGCCCTCACACCCAGGTCATGGCATGAAGAGCCAGGCCTCACCCCAGGTCATAGTGCTGAAGGGTGCCCAGCCCTCACAGGTCATATACTGAGGGGTGCTCAGCACTCACGCCTCTGGGTCATGTCACTGAAGTGGTGCCCGGCCCTCCACCCCTGGTCATAGCACTGATGAGGTGCCCAGCCCCTCATACGGGTCATGGTGCTGGAGGGGTGCCCGGCCCTCACACCCCAGGTCATGTCACTGAAAGGGTGCCTTTACATCCCAGGTCATGTCACTGAAGGGGTGCCAGCCTATCCCGGGTCATGTCACTGAAGGGGTGCCCGGCTAAGCACAGGTCATGGTGCTGGAGGGGTGCTTGGCCCTCACAGGTCATGGATGCTGGAGGGGTGCCCAGCTCTCCACATTCCGGGTCATGGCACTGAGGGGTGCCTGGCCTCACACCCCAGACCATGGTGCTGAAGCGGTGCCTAGCCCTCCACACCCAGGGTAAAAATCACTGAAAGGTGCCCAGCCCTCACTTCACCAGGTCTCGCGCCAGCTGGCCTGAAGGTGCCCGGACATCACACCCGGATTCATGGCACTGAACAGGTGCCCTGTCCTCACACCCTTGGTCTGTAATATCACTGAAGGGGTGCCAGCCCTCACACCCCAGGTCATGTAACCTGAAAAAATTGGCCAGCCCTCACACCCCAAAATTCATGTCACTGAAGGGGTGCACCAGCTCTCACACTCCCGTGTCTCGCCTTTCTGAAGGTTTGCCCGGCCTCACACCCTGGTGCATGTACACTAAATTGGTGACCGGCCTCACCACAGGTCATAGCACTAAGGGGTGCCCGGCCCTCATCCCGGGTCATGTCACTAAGGGGAGTGCCCGGCACTCACACCCTGGGTCATGTCACTGAAGTGGTGCCCCGGTCCTCCTCAGGTCATAGCTGATAGAGGTGCGGCCCTCCCACAGCCCTAGCCATGGCACTGAGGTTGCCCAGCCCTCACACCCCAGGTAATGTACCTAAAGTTGTGCCCGGCCCTCCACACCCCGGGTCCATAGCACTAAGGGTGCCCAGCCCCTCATACCGGGTCATGGTGCTGGAGGTGCCCGGCCTTCACATCCCGGGTCATGTCCTGTAGGGTGCCCAGCCCTCACCCCGGGTCATGTCACTGAAGGGGTGCCGGCCCTCATACCCCAGGTCATGGTGCTGGAGGGGTGCCCGGCCTCCACACCCCAGGTCACATGTACTGAAAGGGTGCCCAGCCCCACACACATCCCAGGTCATGCCATGAAAGGTGCCGGCTGACCCACCCCGATTCATGGCACTGAACGGGTGCAACCCCTCACACCCCAGGTCATGGTGCTGAAGGTGCCCGGCCCACACACACCCAGGTTCATGTCTTTGAAGGGGTGTCAGCCCTCACACCCCGGAAGCCATGGTACTGGATTGGTGCCAGCCCTCACACCCAGTTCACAGCACTGTAAAGGTGCCCGGCCTCACACCACGTTTCATGGCACTGAAGTGGTGCCCGGCCCTCACACGGGTCATGGCACTGAAGGGGTCTCGGCCCTGACACCCAGGTCATTGTGCTGGAGGTGCCAGCCCACACCCGGGTCATGTCACTGAAAGTGACCCTCACACCCAGGTCGTGTCACTGAAGGGGTGCCAGCTCTCACACCCAGGTCATGTCACTGAACAGGTGCCCAGTCCCTCACACCCCACATGTGGTCATGTCACTGAAGAGTGCTGCCCAGCCCTCACACCCAGGCCATGGTACTGGATTGGTGCCCGGCCTCACACCGGGTCATGGTGCTGAAGGGGAGCACAGCCCTCACACACCCATGGTCCATAGCACTGATGGGGGGTGCCGGCCCTCCACACCCCTGGCATAGCACTGAAGAGTTTGCAGCCCTCACACCCCTGGTCCTGTGCCCAAAGTGGTGACCGGCCCTCACCTGGTCATAGCACTAAGGGGTGCCAGCCCTCCTTACCCCCGGGTCATGGTGCTGGAGGGGGTGCCCGGCCTTCACCCCGGGTCATGTCACTGAAGGTGCAGCCCTCAAGCCCGGGTCATGTGACTGAAGAGTGCCCGGCCTTCATACCCCAGGTCATGGTGCTGGAGAGTGTGCCCAGCCCTCACACCCCCAGTTCATGGTGCTGGAGGGTGCCCGGCCTCACCCCAGGTCATGTCACTGAAGGTGCCAGCCCTCACACCCCAGGTCATGTCACTGAAGGGTGCCAGCCCTCACACACGGGTCATAGCACTGAAGAGGGGTGCCTGGCCCTCCACCCCAGGTCTGTAGTGCTGGACAGGTGCCCGGCTCTACACCAGGTCATGTCACTGAAAGGGGTGCCCAGCCTCACACCCCAGGTCATGTCACTGAAGGGGTGCCTGGCCTCCACCCGGGTCGCCCAGCACTGAATGGGTGCCCCAGCCCCTCACCCCAGGTCATAGTGCTGGGGGTGCCGGCCTTCACACACCCCGGGACATGTCACTAAAAGGGGTGCCCGGCCCTCACACCCCGGGTCATGTCACTGAAGGGGTGCACGGCCATGACACCCTGGGTCATGTGGACCTAAAAGTGCCCGGCCCTCCTAACCTGAGTCATAATGTGTCCTGCTGAAGTGGTGCCCGGCACTCCTGCAGGTCGCCTGGCACTGATGGCTTATGCCCGTCCCTCACACCCCTGGTCCATGTACCTCAAGTAGTCTCCGGCCTTCACACCCCGATTCATGGCACTGAAAGGGTGCCCAGCCCTCACACCCGGGCCTGCATGGAGCTGGAGGGGGGTGTCAGGCCCTGTTTACACCGGGTCATGACACTGAAGGTGCCGGGCCTACACCCCGTTTCATGGCACTGAGGTGCCCGGCCTCACACCCCGATTCATGTCACTGAAGGTGCCCAGCTCTCACACTCCGTGTCCTTGGCACTGAAGGGGTGTCTTACCCTCACACCCCCAGGTCATGGTGCTGAAGTGGTGCCGGACCTCACATCCGGTTCATGTCACTGAAGGGGTGCTCAGCCTCCACCCAGGTCATGTCACTGAAGGGTGCACGCCCTCAAACTCCCGGGTCATGGTGCTGGAGGGGTGCCTGGCCCTCACCTACCGGGTCAAGGAGATGGGCCGGGTGCCCTGACATCACACCCGATTCCAGGGCACTGAACAGGTTCCCCGTCCTCACACCCTGGTCATGTCACTGAATGGGTGCCCAGCCCTCACACCCCGGGTCATAGCACTGAAGTGGAGCCAGGCTCTCACACCCAGGTCACATGGTGCTGAAGGGGTGCCCAGCCCCTCCACCCCAGGTCATGTCACTAAGGAGTGCCCGGCACTCACACCCTGGGTCTGTCACTGAAGTGGTGCAACCCTCCACCCCTAGTCATGGCACTGATAGGGTGCCAGCCCCTCCTCCCCAGGTCATGGTGCTGGAGGGTGCCCAGCCCTCACGGGTCATGTCATGAGGTGCCCGGCCACATCCAGGTCATGTCACTGAAGGGGTGCCCGGCCCAAACACCCCGGGTCATGGTGCTGGAGGGGTGCCCAGCCACCTCACACCCCAGATGCATGGTGCTGGAGGGTGCCAGCTCTCACATTCCGGGTCATGGTAGTGAAGGGGTGCCTGGCCCTCACACCCGGGTCATGGTGCTGAAGCCGGTGCCTGGCCCTCACACCCGAGTAAAATCACTGAAAAGGTGCCAGCCCTCACATACCAGGTCATGGAGCTGAAGGGTGCCCGGACATCACACCCCGATTCATGGCACTGAATTGGGTGCCTGTCACACCCTTGGTCATGTATCACTGAAGGGTGCCCAGCCCACCTCCCACCCCAGGTCATGTAACTGAAAGGGTGGCCAGCCCTCCCCACCCCAGGTCATGTCACTGAAGGGGGTGCCTAGCTCTCACCTCCGTGTCATGGCACTGAAGGGGTGTCTTACCCTCACCCCCGGGTCCTTGGTGCTGAAGTGGTGCCCGGCCTCATCCCGGTTCATGTCACTGAAGGGGTGCTCGGCCGTCACACCCCGGGTCATGTCACTGAAGGGGTGCCAGCCCTCACACTCCGGGTCATGGTGCTGGAGGGGTGCCCAGCCCTAACACCCCAGGTCTTGTGAAGGGGTGCCCACCCACACACCTGGTTCAAAAGCACTGTATGGGTGCCCGGCCTCACGGGTCCTTAGCACTGATGAGGTGCTTGGCCCTCACACCCCTGGCCATGGCACTGGGCTCTGCCCGGCCCTCACACTCCTGAGGTCATGGCACTGAAGGGGTGCCTGTCTCCTAACCGGGGTCATGGTGATGGAGAGGTGCCCGGCCCTCCACCCCCGGGCCATGGTGCTGGAGGGTGCCCGGCCCTCACACCCCGGGTCATGTCATAAAGGGTGCACAGCCCTTACACCCCAGGCCATAGTGTTGGTGGGGGTGCCCGGCCCTCCACCCAGTGTGTCACTGAAAGGTGCCCGGCCTCAAACCCCGGCCATGGTCCTGGAGGGGTGCGGACATCACATCCCGATTCATGGCACTGAACAAGTTTGATCTCTTTACCCTTGGACATGTCACAAAGGATGCTGGCCCCTCACACCATGGGTCATAACTGAATAGGTGCCTGGCCTCCACCCCAAGGTCATGGTGCGGAGGGGTGCCCGGCCTTCACACCCAGTACATGTCACTAAAGGGGTGCTTGACCCTCACACCCCAGGTCATGTCACTGAAGGGGTGCAGCCATGACTTTTGGTCATGGACTAAGGGGTGCTGACCTCCTAGCAGGTCCATGTCACTGGTGGTGCCCAGCCTCACACCCCGGTCATGGCACTGATGACATGCTCCAGCCCTCCTCCCTAGCCATGGCACTGAAACTGCCCGGCCCCCTCACCCCAGGTCATGTCACTGAAGGGGTGCACGACCATGATACCCCGATTCATGGCACTGAACCGGTGCCCAGTCCTCACACATGGTCATGTCACTGAGAAGGGGTGCAGCCCTCACGGGCATGGTGCTGGAGGGGTGTGTCAGGCCCTGACTTTGCATTCAGGTCATGACCCTGAAGGGTGCCAGCCCTCAAACCCCCCAGGCCGTGGTGCTGGAGGGTGCACAGCCCTCACCCAGGTCATGTCACTGAAAGGGTGCAGCCCTCACACCAGACCATGGTGCTGGAGGTGCCCGGACTATCACACCCCGATTCATGGCACTGAGCAGGTGCCGATCCCTCCACCCTTGGTCATGTCACTGAAGGGTGTCAGCCCTACACCCCAGGTGATGGCACTGAAGGGCCCGGCCTCCACCCCGGGTCATAGTGCTGAAGAGTGCTTGACCCTCACCCCGGGTGTATCACTGGAAGTGGTGCCCGGCCCTCACCTCCCAGGTCCCATGTCACTAAGGGGTGCCAGCCCTCATACCCCCAGGTCATGGTGCTGGAGAGGGTGCCGGCCTTCACATCCGGGTCATGTCACTGTGGTGCCCCAGCCCTCACACCCCAGGTCATGTCACTGAAGGGTGCCCGGCCCTCATACCCCCGGGTCATGGTGCTGGAGGGGTGCCAGCCCTCACCCAGGTCATGTCTGAAAGTGCCCAGCCCACGCATCCCGGGTCATGGCACTGAAGGGGTGCCTGGCCCTCCACCCAGGTCATAGTGCTGGACAGGTGCCTGGCCCTCCACCCAGGTCATGTCATGAAGGGTGCCCAGCCCTCCACCCCAGGTCATGTGGTGCTGAAGGGTGCACAGCCATGACACCCGGGTCATGGACCTAAGGGTGCTCAGCCCTCACACGGGTCATGGTGCTGGAGGGGTGCCCGGCTCTCCACACCCCTGGTCATGTCACTGAAAGGTGCCCTGCACCCCCCCATTCATGTCACTGAAGGGGTGCCTGGCCCTCACACCCCCAGATCATGGAGCAGAAGGGGTGCCCGGACATCACCCGATTCATGGCACTGAACAGGGTGCCTTGTCCTACCTCTTAGTCATGTCACTGAAGGGGTGCCCCAGCCCCCTCACACACCCCAGGTCCATGTCACTGAAAGGGCCAGCCACCACACCCCAGGTCTTGGTGCTGAAGGGGTGCCAGCCTCCACACCCCTGGCTCTGTGTCACTAAGTGGGTGCCCCGCCACTCACAACCTGGGTCATGTCACTGAAGTGGTGCCAGCCCTCACACCCCGGGTCATGGCACTGATAGGTGCCCGGCCCTCACACCCTGGCCATGGCACAGAAGGTTTGCCCCGGCCCTCCACACCTGATCCATGTACCTAAAGAGACATGCCCAGCCCTCACACCCCAGGTCCTTAGCACTAAAGGGGTGCCCGGCCCTCCTGCAGGTCATGGTGCTGGAGGGGTGCCGGCCTTCACATCCCGGGTCATGTCTGTAAGGGTGCCCAGCCTCACACAGGTCATGTCACTGAAGGGTGCAAGACCCTCCTGCCCCGGAGTCATGGTGCTGGAGGGGTGCCCGGCCCCTCCTGGGTCATGTCACTGAAAGGGTGCCGGCCCACACATCCCGTGTCTCATGTCACTGAAGGGGTGCCCGGCCCAAAACACCCCGGGTCATGGCACTGAAGGGAGTGCCTGGCCCTCACACCCCAGGTCATGGTGCTGGACAGGTGCCTGGCCCTCCTGCAGGTCATGTCACTGAAAAGTGCCCGGCCTTCACACCCGGTCATGGTGTGAAGGGGTGCACAGCCATGACACCCCAGGTCATGGACCTAAGTGGTGCCAGCCCCTCACACCCGGGTCATGGTGCTGATGGGGTGTGGCCCTCACACCCCGGGTCATGTCTGAAGAGGTGCCCAGCTGTCACACCCCGGGTCCATGTCACCTGAAAGGTGTCCGGCCCTCACCTGGCCATGGTACTGGATTAGTGCCCTGCCCTCATCCCGGGTCATAGTGCTGAAGGGTGCCAGCCCTCACACCCCGATTCATGGCACTGAAAGGGGTGCTCAGCCCTCACACCCCAGTTCACCTTTGCTGTAGGGGTGCCAGCCTCCACACACCCCGTTTCATGGCACTGAAAGGGTGCCCGGCCCTCACACAAGATTCGTGACGCAGAAGTGGTGCCAGCCCTCACCCCGGGTCATGGCACTGAAGAGGTGCTCGGCCCTCACACCCCCGATTCATGGTGCTGGAGGGGTGCCCAGCCACCACACACCCCCGGGTCGCCTTGGCACTGAAAGGGTGCCCGGCCCTCACACCCCAGGTCTCGTGTCTCACTGAAGGGGTGCCCAGCTCTCTACTCCGGGTCATAGCACTGAAGGGGTGCCTGGCCCTCACACTCAGGTCATGGTGGCAGGGGTGCCCAGCCCTGACCCCCGGGTCATGTGAAGGGGTGCCCGGGCCTCTTACCCTGGTTCAAAAGCACTGTATGGGTGCCTGGCACTCACCCCGTTTCTGTGGGACTTAAGGGGCAGCCTCACACCCCTGGCCATTGCACTGAAGCCTTGCCCGGCCCTCCCTGTGGTCATGTACCTGAGAGTGGTGCCCGGCCTCACACCCGATTCGCATGGCACTGAAAGGGTGCCCGGCCCTCACCCCAGGCCATGGTGCTGGAGGGTGTCAGGCTATTTATCCAGGTCATGACACTGAAGGGGTGCCCGGCCCTCCACCCAGGCCATGGTGCTGGAGGGTGCCCAGCCCTCACACCCCGGGTCATGTCACTGAGGTGCCCGGCCTCACATACCAGGTCCTTGGTGCTGAAGGTGCACAGACATCACACACCCGATTCATGGCACTGAACAGGTGGCCAGCCCTCACATGCCAGGTCATGGAGATGAAGGGGTGTGATGTCCGTGCACTCCTTCAACACCATGACCCAGTATGAGGCCGGGCACCCCTTTCAGTGACATGACCCGGGAATCAAACAGGCCTACATATTGCAGGGTGTGGGCCAGGCACCCTTCAGTGTCATGGCCAGTGTGTCAGGGCCTGACACCCCCTCAACACCATGGCCCAGGGTGTGAGGCCAGGCACCCCTTCAGTGCCATGAATCCAGTGTGAGGCCGGGCACCACTTTGTCCCACATGACCATTGGTGTGAGGCCAGGCAAGGCCTTCCAGTGCAATGGCCAGGGGTGTGAGGCCAGGCACATAAGTCCCATGAAGCAGGGTGTGAGAGTGCCAGGCACCCATACAGTGCTGAACAGGGTGTGAGGCTCAGGCACCCTTCACACATGACTTGAGGGGTCAGGGCTGGAGCACCCTGACCCCAGGTGTGAGGCCCAGGCACCCCTTCAGTGCCCATGACCCAGGTGTGAGAGCGGGCACCCCTTCAGTGACGAGCACGACCCGGGGTGTGAGGGCCGGAGCACGCTTTCAGTGCCATGACCCGGGGAGTGTGAGGGCCGGGCACCCTCCAGCACCATGAATCGGGGTGTGAGCCAGCACCCCTTCAGTGCCTGACCCGGGGTGTGAGGCCGGGCACCACTTCAGTGTCACAGATCTTGGTGTGAGGCCGGGCACCTTTCAGTGCCATGAAACAGGGTGTGAGGGCCAGGGGCACTACAGTGCTGCAGACCGGGGGTGTGAGGGCCAGGCACCCTTTCAATGCCATGAATCGGGGTGTGAGGGCCGGGCACCTTCAGCACCATGACCGGGATGTGAGGGCAGGCACCAATCAGTACCATGGCCCAGGGTGTGGGGCGGACACCCTTTCAGTGACATGACCGGTGTGACAGCGGGCACCTCTTCAGTGACATGACCGGGGTGTGGGGGCCGTACACCCCATCAGCACCCTTGACCCGGGGTCAGCCGAGGGCCGGGCACCACTTTAGGTCCATGACCCGGGGTGTCATGGCCGTACTAACCAGCACCATGACCCGGGGTGTGAAGGCGGGCACCCTTTCAGTGACATGACCCGGTGTGAGGCCAGGCGTCCAGCACCGGCGGGGTGTGAGGCCAGGCACCCCTTCAGTGCCGCTGACCGGGTGTTTGGGCCGGGCACCCCTTCGGTGACATGACGCAGGATGTGTGGGCGGGCACCCTTTCAGTGACTGACCCGGGGTGTGAACCGGGCACCCTCCAGCACCATGACCCGGTATAGAGACGCACCCCTTCAGTGACATGACCCGGGGTGTGGCGGGCACCTTACAGTGACATGACCAGGATGTGAAGGCCAGGCACCTCCAACACCATGACCGGGTATGAGGGCGGGCACCCCTTTGAGTGCTATGACGGCCCGGGGTGTGAGGGCCGGGCACAACTGGGTATGACCAGGGGTGTGAGACCCATGGAAGCGCTGTGCCATGGCCAGGGGTGTGAGGGCCGGGCACCTCATCAGTGCCATGACCGGGGTGTGAGGGCCGGGCACCCGCCAGTGACATGACCCAGGCTGTGAGTGGCGACACCCACTTAGTGACATGAGCAGGAGTGTGAGGCGGGCACCCCTTCTGGAGCCAGGGTGTGAGGCCGGGCTCCTTTCAGTGACATGACCCAGGGGTGTGAGGCTGGGCTTCCCTTCAGTGACATGACCAAGTGTGAGGACAAGGCACCCGTTCAGTGCCATGAATCAGGGTGTGATGTCGAACTTGCTCTCAACTCCATGACCCGGGGTGTGAGGCCAGAGCACGCCAGTGACGACAGGGTGTGGGTGCAAGCACCTTTCCGATGACATGACCAGGGGGTGTGAGCGGGCACCCCTCCTTTCGCGACCCGGGGTGTGAGGGCCAGCACCTTTAGGTCCTGACCGGTATGGCCGTGCACCCCCTTCCAGCACCGCGGCCGGGGCCGGGCACCCTTTCAGTGACATGACCCGGGGTGTGAGGGGCCAGGCACCCGTCAACACCTGACCCAGGGTGTGAGGGCCAGGCACCCCTTCAGTGCCACTGACCCAGGATGCGTGGGCAGGCACCACTCGGTGACATGACCCGAGTGTGAGGGCCGGGCACCCTCAACACCATGGCCAGGGTATGAGGCAGGTACCCCTTCAGTGACATGACCCGGGGTGTGAGGGCCGGGCACCCATAGTGACATGACCGGGATGTGAAGGCCGGGCACCTCAACATGACCCGGGGTATGAGGGGCAGGCACCTTATTGACATGACCCGGGGTGTGAGGGTGGGCACCACTTCAGTGACATGACCGGGGTGTGAGGCCAGGCACCTTCAGCACCATGACCCGGGGTGTGAGGGCCAGGCTCCCCTTCAGTGCCATCACCCGGGGTGTGAGGGCTGGACTTAACCAGTGACATGACCAAGAGGGTGTGAGGACCGGGCACCCGTTCCAGGCAGTGCCATAGATCAGGGGTGTGATGTCAGGCACCCTCCAGCACCATAGCCGGGGTGAGGGCCGGCACCCTTCTGGCCAGGGTGTGAGGCCGTGCCTCTCCAGCACCACGGCCTGGGGTTCGAGGGCCCGGGCTTGGTCAGGGTCATGACCCGAATGTGTCGGGGCCTGACACCCCTCCAACTCTATGGCCCAGGGTGTGAGGGCCAGGCACCCCTTCGTGACATGACCAGTGTGTGAGGACCGGGCACCCGTTCAGTGCCATGAATCAGGGGGTATCATGGTGCGTACACCCCTTCAGTGACGCAGGCCAGGGGTGTGAGGCCAGGCAAGCTTCAGTGCCATGGCCAGGGGTGTGAGGGCGGGCATGTCATCAGTGCCATGACCGGGTGTGAGGAGGCCGGGCACCAATTCAGTGACATGACCCGGGTTGTGAGGGGCGGGCACCCCTAAGTCCATGACCGAAGTGTCATGGCATTGCACCCCTTCAGTGACCCGGGGTGAGGGCCAGGGGCTTGCTAGTGACATGTACCGGGGGTGTGAAAGGCCGGGCACCCCTCAGCACCTTGACCTTGGGTGTGAGGGCAGGCACCCATTCAGTGCCATGACCCCATGGTGAGCCAGGCATCCCTTCAGTGACATGTCCAGGGTGTGAGGACCAGGCACCCCGTTCAGTGCCATGAATCGGGATGTGATGTCGGGCACCTCCAGGAACCATGGCCGGGGTTTGAGGGCCGGGCACCCTTTCAGTGACGTACCCAGGGTGTGGTGGGCACCCTGGCACCATGGCCCGGGGTGTAGGGCCGTGCACCACTGAGTGACATGACCAGGTGGGGCAGACACCCTCAACACCATGGCCCGGGGTGTGAGGGCCGGGCACCCTCCTCTTTTTGGGCCCCAGTTGTGAGGGACAGGCACCCCTTCAGTGCCATGACCAGGAGTGTGTGAGCCAGGCAGAGCTTCAGTGCCGCCAGCCAGGGTGTGAGGCCGGGCACCTCATCAGTGCGGCCAGGGGTGTGAGCCAGGCACCCATACAGTGCTTTGAACCAGGGTAATGCTTGGTGGGCACCCTTCACAAGACCAGGGTGTTAGGGCTGGGCACCCCTCAGCACCAGGCCAGTGTGAGGCCAGGCACCTTTCAGTGGCAGGGGTGTGACGGCCGAAGCACCCCCTTCCATGTTTATGAACCGGGATGTGAGGCGGAGCTTACTTCAGCACCGCATGACCCGAGGGGTGAGGGTAAGACACCCCTTCAGTGCCGCTTGACCTGGGTGCTGAGCTAAACACCTTCGTGGGCGCGGCCAGGGGTGAGGGCCCATACCCTTTGCAGTTACATGACCCAGGAGTGTGAGGCTGGGCACTTTGTAGTGGCTATGACCAAGGGTGTGAGGACAGGGCACCGTTCAGTGCCATGAATCGGGGGTGTGATGTCCAGGCACCCTTCCTGGGCAGTATGTGAGGGCCCGGCACCACTGGCGTTTTACCCCGTTGCTTGAGGCCAGGCACCGCTTTCAGCACCATGACCCGGGGTGTGAGGCCAGGCACCTTACTCATGACCCGGAATGCCAGAGCTGGGCACCCCTCCAGCACCACGCGGCCAGGGGCGCCAGACCAGGCACCCTCCAGCACCGCGGCCAGGGGTGTTTTTGGGCCCACCCCTTCAGTGACATGACCGGGATGTGTGGGCCGGGCACCCTTTCAGTGACATGACCCGAAGGGCCGGGCACCCCTCAGCACCATGACCCGGGGTATGAGGGCCAGGCACTCATCAGTGCCATGACCAGGGGTGTGAGGCCGAGCACCACTTCAGTGACATGACCCAGGGTGTGGTGTGACTTTATAGTGACATGACCGGGTGTGAGGCCGGGCACCCCTTCAGCACCATGACCCGGTGTGAGAGCCTGTGGCTCCACTTCAGTGTGTCCAGTAGCGAGGCTGGGCACCCGATCCAGTGACATGACCAGGGGTGTGGACAGGGAACCAGAATTTCAGATCAGGGGTGTGTCAGGGGCACCCATTCATCTCCTTGACGGTAGGTGAGGGCCGAGCACCCTCCCAGCACTTGACCCGGAGTTTGAGGGCGTGCCTTCAGTGACATGACCCGGGGTGTGACGTAGTGACATGAACAGGATGTAGGTCCAGGCACTTCAGCACACATGACCCAGGGGGTGAGGTAGACACCCCTTCAGTGCCATGACACGGAGTGTGAGGCTGGCACCTTCCAGTGACATGAATCAGGGTGCCAGGGCGGGCACCCTTTCAGTGCCATGAAACAGGGTGTGTGAGGCCCGGCACCCTTCCAGTGTCACATGACCCGGGTGTGTCAGGGCCTGACACCCCACCGCTCGCCAGGGGTGTGAGGCCGGGCACCGTCGTGCCATGAATCAGGGGTGAGCCAGAACTACTTGGTATGACCAGGGGGTGTGAGGGGCGGGCATGTCGCTCAGTGCCATGACCCAGGGGTAGCAGTGCCAGGCACCACTTCAGTGACATGACTCAGGTTGAGGGCGGGCACACTTGGAGTCCCATGACCCAGGGTGTCGCCGTGCCTTCAGTGACTGACCCAGGGGTGCTGGGGGCAGAACTTGCTTTCAGTGACATGTCCCGGGGTGTGAGGCGGCACCCCTCCAGCACCATGACCGGGGTGTGAGGGCCAGGCACCCATTCAGTGCCATGGCCGGGGTGTGAGGGCAGGCACCCCTTCAGTGACATGACCTGGGGTGTGAGGGCCGGGCACCCTTCAGTGTTTATGACCAGGGGTGTGAGCGGAGCACCTGTCAACACCATGACCCGGGGTGTGAGGCCAGGCACCCCTTCAGTGCCATGACCCGGGGGTGTGAGGGCAGGCACCTTCAGTGACATGACCCAGGGGTGTGGCCAGGCACCCCTTCAGTGACATGACCCGGGGTGAGGCCGGGCACCTCAGCACCAGACAGGTGTGAGGCCGGGCCTCCAGCACCATGACCCAGGGGTATGAAGGCGGGCACCTCTTCAGTCACATGACCCGAGTTTGAGGCCAGGCACCCCTTTCAATGTATGACCAGGGTGAAGGCCGGGCACCCTCCAGCACCATGACCCGGGGTATGAGGCCGGGCACCCCTTTAGTGCTATGACCCGTGGTGTGAGGGGCAGTCACCACTTTAAGTACATGACCAGAGGTGTGAGGGCCGGGCAAACCTTCAGTGCCATGGCGGGGGTGTGAGGGCCGGGCACCTCATCCCAGTGCCATGACCAGGGGTGTGAGGCCGTGCTCCCTTCCTTCCTGACCGGGTGTGAGGCCGGGCACCAATCAATACCATGGCACAAAGGTGTGGCTGCGCACCTTCCAAAGTGATATGACCAAGGGTGTGAGACCGGGCACCGTTCAGTGGCTGACCCAGGGTGAGCTAGGCACCTTCACGGGGTGTGAGCCGGGCACCCTTTCAGTGACATGACCCGGGGTGTGGGCCGGGCACCCCTCAGCACAATGACCCGGGGTATGGGCCGAGCACCCCTTCAGTGCCATGACCCGGGGTGTGAGGCAGGCACCACTTCAGTGCCATGAAGCGTGGTGTGAGGGCAGGCACCCCTGGTGCGACAGTGTGAGGCCAGGCACGGCCACCATGGCTCGGGTGTGGTGGTGTGAGCCGGACACCTTCAGTGACATGAACGGGTGTGTGGCGGGCACTCCTTCAGCACCAGACCAGGGGTGTGAGCCGGGCACCCGTTCAGTGCATGAATCAGGGGTGTTTTGGGCCGGGCACCCCTTCAGTGACATGACCCGGATGTGTGGGCCGGGCACCCTTTCAGTGACATGACCCGGGGTGTGAGCCGGGCACCCTCCACCATGACCGGGGTATGAGGGCGGGCACCCCTTCAGTGACATGACCCGGGGTGTGAGGGCCAGGCACCCCTTACAGTGACATGACCCGGGATGTGAAGGCCGGGCACCCTCAGCACCATGACCCGGGGTATGAGGGCCGGGCACCCTTTAGTGCTATGACCCGGGGTGTGAGGGCCGGGCACAACTTTAGAGTACATTACCAGGGGTGTGAGGCTGGGCAAACCTTCAGTGCCATGGCCAGGGCTGTGAGGGCCAGGCACTATCATTCCTGACCCGGGGTGTGAGGACCGGGCACCACTTCAGTGACATGACCCAGGGTGTAGTGCCGGGCACCCCCTTAGTGACATGACCCGGGATGTGAGGCCGGGCACCCCTTCAGTGCCAGCTATCGTGGTGTGAGGCCGGTCACCAATTTAGAGTACATGACCAGGGTGTGAGGCCGGGCAAACCTTCAGTGCCATGACACAGGTGTGAGAGCTGGGCCCTTCAGTGACATGACCAGGGTGTGAGGCCAGCCACCCCTTTCAGTTACATGACCCGGGGTGTGAGGGCTGGGCACCCCTTCAGTGACATGACCAAGGGTGTGAGGACAGGGCACCCGTTCAGTGCCATGAATCCGGGTGTGATGTCCGGGCACCCCTTCAGCGCCATGACCCGGTATGTGAGGGCCGGGCACCCTTTCAGTGATTTTTACCCTGGGTGTGAGGCTGGCACCGCTTCAGCACCATGACCCGGGGTGTGAGGGCCAGGCACCCCTTCAGTGCCATGACCCGGAATGTGAGGCTGGGCACCCCTCCACCATGACCCAGGGTGAGGCCGGCACCCCTCAGCACCATGACCCGGGGTGTTTGGGCCAGGCACCCCTTCAGTGACATGACCAGGATGTGGGCCAGGCACCCTTCAGTGACATGACCCGGGAGGTGGGCGGGCACCCTTTCAGTGACATGACCCGGGTGTGAGGGCGGGCACCCCTCCAGCACCATGACCCGGGGTATGAGGCCGGGCACCTCATCAGTGCCATGCCAGGGGTGTGAGGCCGGGCACCACTTCAGTGACATGACCCAGGAGTGAGTGCCGAGCACCCCTTAGTGACATGACCTGGGGTGTGAGGGCCGGGCACCCCTTCAGCACCATGACCCGGGGTGTGAGGGCCTGGCTCCCCTTCAGTGCCATGACCCGGGGTGTGAGGGCTGGGCACCCATTCAGTGACATGACCAAGGGTGTGAGGACCTGGCACCCGTTCAGTGCCCTGAATCGGGGTGTGATGTCAGGGCACCCATTCATCTCCTTGACCCGGTAGGTGAGGGCCAGGCACCCCTCCAGCACCATGACCCGGAGTTTGAGGGCCGGGCACCCCTTCAGTGAACATGACCCGGGGTGAGGCCGAGCACCCTCAGTGACATGAACCGATGTGAGGTCCGGGCACCACTTCAGCACCATGACCCGGTGTGAGGGTAAGACACTTCTCAGTGTCATGACCTGGTAAACAGGGCCTGACACCCCTCCAGCTCCATGGCCCGGGGGTGTGAGGGCCGGGCACCCTTCAGTGCCATGAATCGGGGTGTGAAGGCTGGGGACTACTTGAGGTACATGACCAGGGGTGTGAGGACGGCATGTCATCAGTGCCATGACCCGGGGTGTGAGTGCCGGGCACCACTTCAGTGACATGACCTGGCGAGAGGGCTGGCACCCTTTAGGTCCATGACCCAGGGTGTCAGCCAGCACCTTCAGTGACATGACCCGGGGTGTGAGGGCGGGCACCCCCCTTAGTGACATGTCCTGGGTGTGAAGGCCGGGCACCCCTCCAGCACCATGACCCGTGGAGGGCCAGGCACCCATTCAGCCATGACCCGGGGTGTGAGGGCCAGGCACCCCTTCAGTGACATGACCTGGGGTGTGAGGGCTGCACCCTTTCAGTGACATGACCTGGTGAGAGCCGGGCACCTGTCCAGCACCATGACCTGGGGTGTGAGGGCCAGGCACCCCTTCAGTGCCTTGACCCGGGGTGTGAGGGCGGGCACCCCTTCAGTGACATGACCTGGGTGTGAGGGCCGGGCACTTCAGTGACATGACCTGGGGTGTGAGGGCCGGCACCCCCAGCACCATGAACTGGGGTGTGAGGGCCGGGCACCCCTCCAGCACCATGACCGGGGTGTGAAGGCCGGGCACCTCTTCAGTCACATGACCTGGGGTGTGAGGGGGGCACCCTTTCAGTGACATGACCCGGGTGTGAAGGCCGGGCACCCCTCCAGCACCATGACCCGGGGTATAGGGCCGGGCACCCCCTTTAGTGCTATGACCTGTGGTGTGAGGGCCGGTCACCACTTTAGGTACATGACCAGGGGTATGAGGGCCCGGCAAACCTTCAGTGCCATGGCCAGGGTGTGAGGGCCGGGCACCTCATCAGTGCCATGACCAAGGGTGTGAGGGCCGGGCACCACTTCAGTGACATGACCCTGTGTGGGGGGGCACCTTCACATGACCCTGGGTGTGGGGGCCGTGCTCCCCTTCAGCACCATGACCCGGGGTGTGAGGGCCGGGCACCAATCCAGTACCATGGCTCGGGGTGAGAGGGCTGCCCACCCTTCAGTGACATGACCATGGGGGAGGACCAACCTGTTCAGTGACACGACCAGGGGAGAGCTACACCTTCAGTGACACGACCCGTGTGGCCGGCACCCTTTCAGTGACATGACCCGGGGTGTGAGGGCTGGCACCCTCCAGCACCATGACCTGGGGTGTCAGGCCGAGCACCCCTTCAGTGCCATGACCCGGGGTGGAGGGGCGGGCACCACCAGTGTCACGAATCGTGGTGTGAGGGCGGGCACCCTTTCAGTGCTGAAACGTGGTGTGAGGGCCGGGCACCCCTACAGTGCTGTGAACTGATGAGGGCCGGGCACCACCTAGTACCATGGCTCGGGGTGTGAGGGCCGGACACCCTTCAGTGACATGACCCGGGGTGACGGCCGGGCACCCCTTCAGTGACATGACCTGGGTGTGAGGGCCCGGCACCCCATCAGCACCATGACCCGTGGTGTAGGGCCGGCACTCCTTTAGGTCCATGACCCTGGGTGTCATGGCCGTGCACCCCTTCAGCACCATGACCTGGGTGAGGGCGGGCACCTTTCAGTGACATGACCGGGGTGTGAGGCCCAGGCACCTGTGCAGCACCATGACCGATGAGGCAGGCACCCAAGTGCCATGACCTGTATGCAGGCACCCTTCAGTGACATGACCTGGGATGTGGGCGGGCACCCTTTCAGTGACATGACCTCGGGTGTGAGGCTGGCACCCTCCAGCACCATGACCCGGGTATGAGGGCCGGGCACCCCTTCAGTGACATGACCCGGGGTGTGAG
>NW_024742977.1:0-7425 GCF_018991925.1 Homarus americanus | reverse complement strand
ACTTTGTTATACTCGAGCAGGGGGCTTTTTTATACTCGATGAGGGGGCTTTGTTATACTCGATCAGGGGACTTTGTTATACTCGATCAGGGGTGTTTGTCTTACTCGTTCAGGGGACTTTTTATACTCGATCAGGGGACTTTGTTATACTCGATCAGGAGATTTTGTTATACTCGACCAGGGGCCTTTATTATACTCGATAAGGGGCCTTTGTTATCCTCGATCATAGGACTTTGTTATACAAGACCAGGGGACTTTGTTATACTCAACCAGGGGGCTTTTATATACTCGATCAGGGGGTTTTGTTAAACTCGATCAGGGGGTTTTGTTAAACTCGTTCAGGGAACTTTGTTATACTCGTTCAGGGGACTTTGTTATAACCGATCAGGTGACTTTGTTGTAATCGATCAGAGGACTTTGTTATACTCGACCAGGGGAGTTTGTTATACTCGACCAGGGGACTTTGTTATACTCCATTATGGTCCTTTGTTATACTCGATTAGGGGACTTTGTTATACTCGACCAGGGGCCTTATTTATACTCAATCAGGGGGTTTTGTTAAACTCGATGAGGGGGCTTTGTTATACTCGGCCAGGGGACTTTGTTTTACTCGACCAGGGGACTTTACTATACTCAATCAGGGGACTTTGTTATACTCGATTAGGGGCCTTTGTTATACTCGATAATGGGACTTTGTTATACTCGATCAGGGAACTTTGTTATTCCCGATCAGGGAACTTTGTTATACTCGATCATGGGACTTTGTTAAACTCGACCAAAGGACTTTGTTATACTCGAAGAGGGGGCTTCTTTATACTCGATCAGGGGGTTTTGTTAAACTCGATCGAGGGTGTTTGTTTTACTCGATCAGGGGACTATGTTATTCTCGATCAGGGGACTTTGTTATACTCGATAAGGGGCCTTTGTTATACTCGATCATGGGACTTTGTTATACTCGACCAGGGGAGTTGTTATACTCGGCCAGGGGGCTTTTTTATACTCGATCAGCGGGTTTTGTTAAACTCGATGAGGGGGCTTTGTTATACTCGAACAGGGGACGTTGTTTTTCTCGGCCAGGGTACTTTGTTTTACTCGACCAGGGGACTTTGTTATTCTCGATCAGGGGGCTTTGTTATACTCGATCAGCGGACTTTGTTATACTCGATCGGGGAGCTTTGTTATACTCGACCTTGTGACTTTGTTATACTCGATCAGGGGACTTTAGTATACTCGATCAGGGGACTTTATTATTTTCGACCAGGGGCCTTTGTTATACTAGATTCGGGGCCTTTGTTATACTCGATCATGGGACTTTGTTATACTCGACCAGTGGGCTTTTTTATACTTGATCAGGGGGTTTTGTTGAACTCGATGAGGGGGCTTTGTTATACTCGATCAGGGGACTTTGTTATACACGGCCAGGGGACTGTGTTATACTCGACCAGGGGGCTTTTTTATACTAGATGATGGGGCTTTATTATACTCGATCAAAGGGCTTTGTTGTACTCGATCAGGGGACTTTGTTATGGACGACCAGGGGACTTTGTTATGCTCGATCAGGGGACTTTGTTATACTCGTTCAGGGGACTTTGTTATAACCGATCAGGTGATTTTGTTGTAATCGATCAGCGGACTTTGTTATACTCGATGTGGGGGCTTTGTTAAACTCGATGAGGGGTCTTTCTTATAATCAATCAGGGGACTTTGTTATAGACGACCAGGGGACTTTGTTATACTCGATCAGGGGACTTTGTTATACTCGTTCAGGGGACTTTGCTATAACCGATCAGGTGACTTTGTTGTAATCGATCAGCAGACCTTTACAGTACTCCGGCTCAGGCGTTTGTTATAAACTGATCAGTGATTTTAGTTGCAACTATCGTTTGACTTTACATACCCTCGATCCGGGGGCCTGTCGTCCTGATGAGGTCTCACACCTAATCAGGACTTTTGTTATAGACTTACCTGTGGGACTTTGTTATACTCGATCAGGGGATCTTATATAATTTCGTTTGTGTACCGGTTATAACCGATCAGGTGACTTTGTTGTAATCGATCAGCGGACTTTGTTATACTCGATCTGGGGGCTTTTTTATACTCGATCTTGGGACTTTGTTATACTCGATCAGGGACTTTATTATACTCGATCAGGGGACATTGTTATTTTCGACCAGTGGCCTTTGTTGTACTCGATTCGGGGCCTTTGAAATACTCGATCTTGGGACTTTGTTATACTCGACCAGGGGATTTTGTTATACTCGACCAGGGGGCTTTTTTATGCTCGATGAGGGGGCTTTGTTCCCACCTGGATGAGGGCTTTATGTACTTAATATGACTGGTTATAAACCAGGGCTACACCGACGAGTGGAAACACAATCTCGATGAGGATTCGTTTATACCTCGATCTGGGACTTTGCGTACTCTTTGGATTGGTACTCAGGCATAATTGACTAGGAAACATTTTAATGGTTCGATCAGTGCCCTTCTTATACTCGATCAGGGGCTTTGTTATACTCTGATGACGGGACTTTTGTTATACCTGGATCTGGGGAATTGCTATACCCCACCGTATTCGTTGATACTCGACCAGGGGACTTTGTTATACTCCATTAGGGTCCTTTGTTATACTCGATCAGGGGACTTTGTTATACTTGATCTTGGGACTTTGTTATACGGCATTACGGTCCTTTGTTATATCGATTAGGGACACTTAGTTATACTCGATCAGGGGACTTTGTTATACTCGATGAGGGGGCTTTGTTATACTCGACCAGGGGGCTTTTTCATACTCGATCAGGGGGTTTTGTTAAACTCGACCAGGGGCCTTTGTTATATTCGATAAGGGGCCTTTGTTTTACTCGGTTATGGGACTTTGTTATACTCGACCAAAGGACTTTGTTATACTCAACCAGGGGGCTTTTTCATACTCGATCAGGGGGTTTTGCTAAACTCGATCAGGGGTGTTTGTTTTAATCGATCAGGGGACTTTGTTATATTCGATCAGGGGATTTTGTTATACTCGACCAGGGGCCTTTGTTATATTCGATAAGGGGCCTTTGTTATACTCGATTATGGGACTTTTGTTATACCAGACCAAAGGACTTGGTTATACCCCTCGACCAGGGGCATTTGTTATAATTTCCGATAAGGGCCCGTGTTATACTCGATCATTGACTTGTTATACTCGACCTGGGGACTTTGTTATACTCGACCAGGGGCCATATTTATACTCGATCAGGGGGTTTTGTTAAACTCGATGAGGGGGCTTTGTTATACTCGATCAGGGGACTTTGTTATACTCGGCCAGGGGACTTTGTTTTACTCGACCAGGGGACTTTAGTATTCTCGATCAGGGGACTTTGTTTTACTCGATCAGGGGCCTTTGTTATACTCGATAATGGGACTTTGTTATACTCGATAAGGGGACTTTGTTATATTAGATAAGGGGCTTTATTGTACCCGGGATAAGGGACTTGTTAACCTGGATCAGGGGACTTGTTATTCTCGATCAGTACTTTGTTATACTCAATCAGGTACTTTGTTATACCTGATCAGAGAGGCCTTTGGTTATAATTTCCGATCATGGGATTCTTATTAAGTACCTCGACCAGGGACTTTTGTTATACTAGAGTCTCGTGGGCCTTTTATTATACCTCGATCATGGACTTTGGTTATACTCTGACCAGGACTTTTGTTATACCTGACCAGGGGGTTTTTATACCGATCAGGGGTTTCGTTAAACTGATGAGGGGCTTTGTTATACTCGATGAGGGGACCTTTGCTATACTCCGGCCAGGAACTGTGTTATACCGACCAGGGGGGCTTTTTTATACCGATGATGGGGGCTTTGTTATACTGATAAAATGGCTTTTGTACTCGATCAGAGACTTTGTTATACTCGAGCAGGGGGCTTTTATTGACTCGATGAGGGGGCTTTTTTATACTCGATCAGGGGGTTTTGTTAAACTCGATCAGGGGGTTTTGTTAAACTCGATCAGGGGGCTTTCTTATACTCAATCAGGGGACTTTGTTATAGACGACCAGGGGACTTTGTTATACTCGACCAGGGAACTTTGTTATTCTCGTTCAGGGGACTTTGTTATAACCGATCAGGTGACTTTGTTGTAATCGATCAGAGGACTTTGTTATACTCGACCAGGGGAGTTTGTTATACTCGACCAGGGGACTTTGTTATACTCCATTATGGTCCTTTGTTATACTCGATCAGGGGACTTTGTTATACTCGACCAGGGGCCTTATTTATACTCGATCAGGGGGTTTTGTTAAACTCGATGAGGGGGCTTTGTTATACTCGGCCAGGGGACTTTGTTTTACTCGACCAGGGGACTTTACTATACTCGATCAGGGGACTTTGTTATACTCGATCAGGGGCCTTTGTTATACTCGATAATGGAACTTTGTTATACTCGATCAGGGAACTTTGTTATACTCGATCAGGGGCTTTATTGTACTCGATAAGGGGACTTTGTTAAACTCGATCAGGGGACTTTGTTATTCCCGATCAGGGCACTTTGTTATACTCGATCATGGGACTTTGTTATACTCGACCAAAGGACTTTGTTATACTCGAAGACGGGGCTTCTTTATACTTGATCAGGGGGTTTTGTTAAACTTGATCGAGGGTGTTTGTTTTACTCGATCAGGGGACTATGTTATTCTCGATAAGGGGACTTTGTTATACTCGATAAGGGGCCTTTGTTATACTCGATCATGGGACTTTGTCATACTCGACCAGGGGAGTTGTTATACTCGGCCAGGGGGCTTTTTTATACTCGATCAGCGGGTTTTGTTAAACTCGATGAGGGGGCTTTGTTATACTCGAACAGGGGACGTTGTTTTACTCGGCCAGGGGACTTTGTTTTACTCGACCAGGGGACTTTGTTATTCTCGATCATGGGGCTTTGTTATACTCGATCAGCGGACTTTGTTATACTCGATCGGGGGGCTTTGTTATACTCGACCTTGTGACTTTGTTATACTCGAACAGGGGACTTTTGTATACTCGATCAGGGGACTTTATTATTTTCGACCAGGGGCCTTTGTTATACTAGATTCGGTGCCTTTGTTATACTCGATCATGGGACTTTGTTATACTCGACCAGTGGGCTTTTTTATACTCGATCAGGGGGTTTTGTTGAACTCGATGAGGGGGCTGTGTTATACTCGATCAGGGGACTTTGTTATACACGGCCAGGGGACTGTGTTATACTCGACCAGGGGGATTTTTTATACTAGATGATGGGGCTTTGTTATACTCGATCATAGGGCTTTGTTGTACTCGATCAGGGGACTTTGTTATGGACGACCAGGGGACTTTGTTATGCTCGATCAGGGGACTTTGTTATACTCGTTCAGGGGACTTTGTTATAACCGATCAGGTGATTTTGTTGTAATCGATCAGCGGACTTTGTTATACTCGATCTGGGGGTTTTGTTATACACGATCTTGGGACTTTGTTATACTCGATCAGGGGACTTTATTATACTCGATCAGGGGACATTGTTATTTTCGACCAGTGGCCTTTCTTATACTCGATTCGGGGCCTTTGAAATACTCGATCTTGGGACTTTGTTATACTCGACCAGGGGAATTTATTATACTCGACCAGGGGGCTTTTTTATACTCGATGAGGGGGCTTTGTTCTACTCGATCAGAGGGCTTTGTTATACTTGATAAGGGACTTTCTTATACGCGACCACGGGGCTTTTTTATACTCAATGAGGGGGGATTGTTATACTCGATGTTGGGACTTTGTTATACTCGATCTGGGGACTTTGTTATACTCAATCAGGGGTCTTTGTATATACTCGACTAGGAACATTGTTATATTCGATCAGGTGCCTTTCTTATACGCGATCAGGGGGCTTTGGTATACTCGATGACGGGACTTTGTTATACTCGATCAGGGGACTTTGTTATACTCGATCAGAGGACTTTGTTATACTCGACCAGGGGAGTTTGTTATACTCGACCAGGGGACTTTGTTATACTCCATTAAGGTCCTTTGTTATACTCGATCAGGGGACTTTGTTATACTCGATCTTGGGACTTTGTTATACGGCATTAGGGTCCTTTGTTATATCGATTAGGGCACTTAGTTATACTTGATCAGGGGACTTTGTTATACTCTATCAGGGGGCTTTGTTATACTCGACCATGGGGCTTTTTCATACTCGATCAGGGGGTTTTGTTAAACTCGATGAGAGGAATTTGTTATACTCGATCAGGGGATTGTGTTATACTCGACCAGGGGCCTTTGTTATACTCGATAAGAGGCCTGTGTTATAATCGATCATGGGGCTTTGTTATACTCGACCAGGGGACTTTGTTATACTCGACCAGGGGCCTTATTTATACTCGATCAGGGGGTTTTGTTAAACGTAATGAGGGGGCTTTGTTATACTCGGCCAGGGGACTTTGTTTTACTCGACCAGGGGACTTTAGTATACTCGATCAGGGGACTTTGTTATACTCGATCAGGGGCCTTTGTTATACTCGATAAGGGGACTTTGTTATACTTGATTAGGGGACTTTGTTATACTCGATCAAGGGCTTTATTGTACTCGATAAGGGGACTTTGTTAAACTTGATCAGGGGACTTTGTTATTCTCGATCAGAGCACTTTGTTATACTCGATCAGGGTATTTTGTTATAGTCGATCAGGGGACTTTTTTATACTCGATCAGGAGACTTTGTTATACGCGATCTTGGGACTTTGTTATACGCCATCAGGGTCCTTTGTTATACTCGATCAGGGGACTTTGTTATACTCGATCTGGGGACTTTGTATATACTCGACTAGGGACAGTGTTATATTCGATCAGGTGCCTTTCTTATACTCGATCAGGGGGCTTTTTTATACTCGATGACGGGTTCTCTGTTATGTTCGATCAGGGGACTTTGTTATACTCGATCAGATGACTTTGTTATACTCAATCTTGAGACTTTGTTATACTCCATTAGGGTCCTTTGTTATACTCGATCAGGGGACTTAGTTATGCTCGATTAGGGGCCTTTGTTATACTCGATTATGGGACTTTGTTATACTCGACCAGGGGACTTTTTTATACTCGACCAGGGGGCTTTTTTATACTCGATCAGGTTTTTTTTTTAAACTCGATGAGGGGGCTTTGTTATACTCGACCAGGGGCCTTTGTTATACTCGATAAGAGGCCTTTGTTATACTCGATCATAGGACTTTGTTATACTCGACCAAAGGACTTTGTTATACTCGAAGAGGGGGCTTCTTTATACTCGGACAGGGGGTTTTGTTAAACTCGTTCAAGGGTGTTTGTTTTACTCGATCAGGGGACTTTGTTATACTCGATCAGGGGACTTTGTTATACTCGATAAGGGGCCTTTGTTATACTCGATCATGGGACTTTGTTATACTCGACCTGGGGAG
>NW_024742976.1:0-15353 GCF_018991925.1 Homarus americanus | reverse complement strand
CTAGTTACGTATTGCTTATTATTGATGATGGTGAATGATGATAGTGTTGATGATAATTGATGATAGTGTTGGTGATAATGATACTATTAGTGATGATGGTGAATGATGACAGTGTTGGTGATAATTGATGATAGTGTTGGTGATAATGATACTATTAGTGATGATGGTGAATGATGACAGTGTTGGTGATAATTGATGATAGTGTTGGTGATAATGATACTATTAGTGATGATGGTGAATGATGGTGAAAATGGAAGTTGGACCGGCTTTTTCGTACGGTATAAGACCCTGGTGATAAAAGACCGTCTTCTGGTGGCGATCTTAAGCATTGAGACTTTGAGGGAATCTATAGCACAAAACCTCAGATCATCCACCAAATGATCCCTCAAATGTTGGTGGATGAGGGCCAGAATACCTCTAATGTGAAATGTCAACCTCAGGAAGCCATAATTTCAACCTCTTGGAGTCTGGGATATTGTTATCTCGTCCTTGTTACCTGAAGAACATCTTGAGAGGGGTGAGGGTCATCTTGGAGGCTGTCCCGAAACTTGTGGGACTAAGACGTGCAGCCCCTGATTAAGACGTGCAGCCCCTGATTAAGACGTGCAGCCCCTGATTAAGACGTGCAGCCCCCTGAAACTTATAACAGTAAGACGTGCAGCCCCTGATTAAGACGTGTAGCCCCTGATTAAGACGTGCAGCCCCTGATTAAAGCGTGCAACCCTGATTAAGACGTGCAGCCGCTGATTAAGACAGCGTGCAACCCTGATTAAGACGTACAGCCCCTGATTAAGACATGCAATCCTGATTAGAACGTACAGCCCTGATTAAGACGTGCAGCTGATTAAGACGTGCAGCCGCTGATTAAGACGTGCAGCCCCTGATTAAGACGTGCAGCCCCTGATTAAGACGTGCAGCCCCTGATTAAGACGTGCAGCCCCCTGAAACTTATAACAGTAAGACGTGCAGCCCCTGATTAAGACGTGTAGCCCCTGATTAAGACGTGCAGCCCCTGATTAAGACTTGCAGCTCCCTGAAACTTGTGAGAGAAAGACGCCCTCTGAAACTCCTCTTGGAATGAAGTAATGGAGGCGACGTGAGAGACCCTCCTCCACCACCACCACCACCGCCGCCAAGGACCTTATAGCCAGCAGAACACCCACCTACTGTACCTCCTGCCCACGACCCCTCCCTTGCTGTCTCTTGAAGGGGAACAACACCTGGGGGTCTTCCTGCACCACATGTGTCCTCAGTGGGAACAATAAAACGGTCATCTGTGTCTGTTTGTTTTATGTGTATGTGTGTGTGTCCGTGCTCTACAGGGAGAACTATGTCGACTTGGTATGTTTATATTGGGCGTGTATGTTTCCCCTGTGTGTGTATCAGTGTCAAGTTCCAATATGGTGCTCTGACTGTGGGACAATATGGCCCCTTGTGAAGATGATGAGTTTCCAAAAGGTTGATGGGTGAATTTTGTTATTGATGTCTTTTTCAGCCTTATTGACTCGACTCTCATTAAGATTATGTTGTTTAAAACTTTCATAGCCAAATTTCCCTCATGATTAAAACTTTCATAGCCAAATTTCCCTCATGATTAAAACTTTCATAGCCAAATTTCAATATGTTAAAAACTTTCATCGCCAAATTTCAACATGTTAAAAACTTTGATAGCCAAATTTCCCTCATGATTAAAACTTTCATAGCCAAATTTCAATATGTTAAAAACTTTCATCGCCAAATTTCAACATGTTAAAAACTTTCATCGCCAAATTTCCCTCATGTTTAAAACTTTCTTAACTAAATCTTCACCATGTTAAAAACTTTCATAGCCAAATTTCAGCACGTTAAAAGCTTTCTTGGGCAAGTTTTACACACGTTAAGGTATAATGAGTTCTACGTACAGAAATTACTTGAGAAGATGAAAGTTTGTCAGATTCACAAAAGTGTGTTGATGGGAGAACGCAAGACACAAGTGGCAGGTTATGAGTGGCAGGTTGTGAGTGGCAGGTTGTGAGTGGCAGGTTGTGAGTGGCAGATTGTGAGTGGCAGATTATCCTATTCCACCTTAGGAGTAAAGTGAACACTCCAGACACTCCACATCTCCCTCCACATTCCTGTCATGATGAGGGATGGAGGGAGGGGGTAGAGAGGGAGGGCGTAGGTAGGTAGGGAGGGAGGGAGGGAAGGGGTAGGTTGGGAAGGAGGAGGGGGAGGAGAGGGGAGAGGGAGGAGGGGAGAGGAGGGAGGGAGGGGAGGAGGGTGGGAAGGAGGGAGGGGGGGGAAGAAGAGGGAGGAGGTCACGTGCCTACACATTTTCCCTCCCGCCACTGGGCTATTGTGTAACTTTCTTATAGTTGTTATGTTTATTCTTTATCAAGTATCTTCTCTCTCACTTTCTCACCTCCCACTGTTACTACATCCTCCTCCTCTCACCTCACTACATCCTCCTCCCTCTCACTTCTCTCACTACATCCTCCTCCCTCTCACTTCTCTCACTACATCCTCCTCCCTCTCACTTCTCTCACTACATCCTCCTCCCTCTCACTTCCCTCACACATTTTTCCACCTCTCTCTCACACTCTCACTGTTACTACATTCCCCTCTCACACACACACACACCTCATGGATTATCTTATCATAATTTTCCGCCACACACACACACACACACACACACACACAGAGCTGGAGGGCGCCAAACATGCATACACCGTGCCTTGAGACTCTTAGGACCATTAGTATGCGTTTTCTTCAGTGCATTTTGAGGAGACGATAAAAACATAGTGCAGCCCCTCGTGTCTTTATGGCGTAATAATGATATGCACGAGGAACTACTGCTACCACCACCGGCTTAACGTGGCCAACTGTAGGAGAGTGATGGAGGTGGTGAGGGAGAAATGGAGGAGGGGTGGCGGGTGGTGGGGGTTGTGGTGTTGTAGGGGTGAGGGAGGAGAGAGGAGGAGGTGATGTAGGGAAGTGGAGGGGAATGTGTGTGTGTGTGTGTGTGTGTGTGTGTGTGTTAGAGTGCTGTAAAGTGTCCTGTGTGTGTGTGTGTGTGTGTGTGTGTGTGTGTGTGTGTGTGTGTGTGTGTGTGTGTAGTGTGTGTGTGTGTGTGTGTGTGTGTGTGTGTGTGTGTGTGTGTGTGTGTGTGTGTGTGTGTGTGTGTGTGTGTGTGTGTGTGTGTGTGTGTGTGTGTGTGTGTGTGTGTGTGTGTGTGTGTGTGTGTGTGTGTGTGTGTTAGAGTGCTGTAAAAGTGTCCCTGTGTGTGTGTGTGTGTGTGTGTGTGTGTGTGTGTGTGTGTGTGTGTGTGTGTGTGTGTGTGTGAGTGTGTGTGTGTGTGTGTGTGTGTGTGTGTGTGTGTTAGAGTGCTGTAAAAGTGTCCCTGTGTGTGTGTGTGTGTGTATGTGTGTGTGTGTGTGTGTGTGTGTGTGTGTGTGTGTGTGTGTGTGTGTGTGTGTGTGTGTGTGTGTGTGTGTGTGTGTGTGTTAGAGTGCTGTAAAGTGTCCTTGTGTGTGTGTGTGTGTGTGTGTGTGTGTGTGTGTGTGTGTGTGTGTGTGTGTGTGTGTGTGTGTGTGTGTGTGTGTGTGTGTGTGTGTGTGTGTGTTAGAGTGCTGTAAAAGTGTCCCTGTGTGTGTGTGTGTGTCTCGTCTCAGTTTATTTTGTGGCATTATTACGGGTTGGAAGATCCCCCCCTCCCCCTAAGGTAGGTTGATGCATGAATTATGTTCTTTTGTCTGTCTGTGGCTGTTGTCTTTGTCTGTGTGCACCTATTTCATTTGTTTGTGTTCGTCTGTCTTTGTTTGACTTTTACTCTGTTTTTTTGTATGTTTTGTGTGTTTGTTTATTTGTTTGTATGATATTCTTTGTTTGGAAATCTGTCTGTCTGTCTGTGTCTTTATATTTGCCCTCATAAGAAATTAACTCCTCGATCATCAGGTGAAACTCAGGAACACCGGTTCGAATCTTCTACTGTCATTGTTCGCTTAAAAACACAGGTTAATGTACACAAACTTTACGTACACCCCGATTAACGAACAGCCATTTAACGTACAGGTTAGCAGGGACACTGTATACCCAGGTAGAGTTGGATAATTAATTAGAGTTTACCTTCTTGGTTTACCTGAGTTATAACCACAGGTATACTAAGGAGTGGGGGGGTATGAGGTGAGGGGGTAGAGGATAGTGAGGGGGTAGAGGATAGTGAGGGAGGGTGAGGGGGTGAGGTGAGGGGGTAGAGGATAGTGAGGGGGGTGAGGTGAGAGGGTAGAGGATAGGAGGGGGGTGAGGGGTAGAGGATAGTGAGGGGGTGAGGTGGGGTAGAGATAGTGGAGGGGGGTGAGGTGGGGGTAGAGGGTAGTGAGGGGTGGGAGGTGAGGGGTAGAGGATAGTGAGGGGGGTGAGGGGGTAGAGGATGGTGAGGGGTGAGGAGGGTAGAGGATAGTGAGGGGTGAGGGTAGAAGATAGTGAGGGGGGACTGTATACATATGTGGATATTTTTACTTATTTCCATTTTTGTTTTTCTCTCTCAGTCTCTCATCCTCTCATTATCTCTCTCTTCTCTCCTTATACTGGTGTTTTTTGAGATCTCTTCCTCCTCCTTCGTGTGTGTGTCTCTATGTGTTATACTTTACATACATCTCGTCATGTCTCAAAGGGCCTGACTGAATGGGAACCTGTGGGGATTTTATTTATTTATTTATTTATTTTTTATTTTTATTTTTTTATTTTTTATTTTTTTAGTTGCTCAGTTTTTTCTTTCTATATACATAAAATTATAAATACTAGTTTACATATGTGGTGAATACAGGTGTGTAGATGACTGGGAGGTGCTACAGGTGGAGGTGACTGTTGTAAGAGGTGCTGCAGGTGTGGGGCGACATTGTTGTAAGAGGCAGCAGGAGGTGACTGTTGTAAGAGGTGCAGCAGGTGTGGGGTGACAGTGTGTTGTAAGAGGCAGCAGGTGTGGGGGTGACAGTGTTGTAAGAGGTGCAGCAGGTGGGGGTGACAGTGTTGTAAGAGGTGCAGCAGGTGGAGGTGACTGTTGTAAGAGGTGCAGCAGGTGGGGGTGACATTGTTGTAAGAGGTGCAGCAGGGTGGGGGGTGACAGTGTTGTAAGAGGTGCAGCAGGTGTGGGGTGACTGTTGTAAGGTGCAGCAGGTGGGGGGTGACAGAAGAGGTGCAGCGTGTGGGGGGTGACAGTGTTGTAAGAGGTGCAGCAGGTGGGAGGTGACTGTTGTAAGAGGTGCAGCAGGTGGGGGTGACAGTGTTGTAAGAGGTGCAGCAGGTGTGAAGCATGGCAAGAGGTGCAGCAGGTGTACAGGCAGATGCGGCAGTGTAAGAGGTGCCATGTTGAGGTGTCTGTTAAAGACACATGCCAGAATGATTGTGGTGACAGTGTTGTAAGAGGTGCAGCAGGTGTGCATGTTGTGGTGCAGCAGGTGTGGGTGTCAGTGTTGATGTGCAGCAGGTGGAGGTGACTGTTGTAAGAGGTGCAGCTACAGTGTTGTCCTCTTCGTCATGAAAAGGTTTTGTAATCATGAATAAAGGGAGAAGATGAAGCTGTCATGGGCGGTGCATGACAGTCTCTGTGGCCGTGTTGACGGCCTCTCACTTATGTGCACATCCACACACACACACGCATGTACACACGCCTGGACGCACATGATCACGAGCGTGTGAACCCAATGACACACTCACACGGACACACATGCATGTACTTTACACGCATCACGTACATGTGTGTGTCTCCTTCACATACATACACTCACACAGTTATCCTACTACTACTACTACTACTACTACTACTACTACTACTACTTTTTTTTATTCCCCAGGTCGCATCCTCCCTTATAGCCATACCTTCGCCGCCATTTTATTACCTTAAAATTAAATATCCTAATACATAAGTAGCTATCCTAGCTGTGTTGAGTTAGTTGAGCCGCAGACTGCATTCAGTGACTGTAGCCTCATAGTCAATATCTGCAGCTGTTGTCGGCTTTGGGGCCAATGCTCGTTCCCTGAGGCAGAGCAAAACAGACCTAAGGAGAGAGAAGGATAGTCGACATCCATCCAGGCTGTAACATAACTTCTGGCTGCTGCTTCTGTTCGGACAGCACTTCCGCGAGTCTGGCGGTAGCCATCTTGCACTTGGTTCCATCCCACCAGAGGTTGTGAACACCAGAGGAGTGAAGCTGCCTTGATCAACGTTCTGAATTCTCTCCCTATTCCCTTATCTTGTCGTTCTCGTTCCTCCTGTGTGCAGCATCGAGAGCTGTTACGGTGACATGTGGCCATGGGATAAAAATCCTGATGTCGAAGAAGGCTGTCCCCGCGTCCAGAATCTCGAGCACTGACGTCAACACGGGCTTCGTTAGATGTGTTTGAAGTCCATATTAGAAATTTCACCGTCCAATGGAAGGAGGGTCGGTTCTACCCTGACATCACGACAGATTTCCTTCAACATATTTGCTGTGAGATCCTTTACTTCGTCATGCCTCATGCATATGAAGCCCCCTTTCTTGATAATTATGGCGTGATCGACGTCATAGGAAGAGACACACACGCATTGGGAGGGCAACCTTCCACTGGCCTACCGTACCTACTACTGCTACTACTATTACTACTACTACTACTACTATAGCCAGGTGTAATTATAAATATTCAAAATAATATTTTGACCCAGCACGAGTTTTCGCCATTCAGTACAGGTGCAATTTTTTTAAAACATCGAAGGACATAAAAATAATGTTTTTATCATTATCTCCCACACACGCACACTCATTTCCATATATATTATCAGTAGGAGGTAATGTCTGGGAGGAGAGAGAGAGAGAGGGGGTTCTAGTTCAGCAAATTTTGGTAGGTTAGATTACTGTAGGTTACTTTCTGAGCTTGAGAATACACACACACACACTCTTTCTTTTATACACTTGAAAGGACACACACACACACACACACACACACACACACACACACACTCTCTCTCTCTCTCCTTGCTAAGTTATCTCACCTTCTTGTTGAGGTACTCACTTTCTCCTCCTGCTCTCTGTTTCTGTCTCTTTTGTTCTTACTTAACCCCTGTCTCTCTCCCGTCTATCTTTTTCTTATAATTGTCTCTATCTCTCTCCTGTCTCTCTGTTTCTTTAATCTCTTCTTCTATTTCTTTATCTCTATATTTCTATTCCTCTTTCTCATCTCGTGTTTGTGTGTGTGTTATAAATCGCCTGAAGAACTAATTAACCTGTTTATATACCTGTATTATTGATATTAATTAGCCTCTATAAGTCACCAATATCGTTAGGTACACAGAAAGTTAAATTAATCTCTCTCTCTCTCTCTCTACTAGGTATATCACTCCTCAGGTGATTTTGTCTCCTTGTGACAGGTAATTTCTTGATGAGATTAATTCTTGTTTGGTGTGGGTCAGACCTCCATCACCATTATCACCATTACTACTACCTCTCACCTCCTGCCCCTCCCTACCTCCCTACCTCCCACTCTCCCTACTTCCCTGCCTCCCTACCTCCTTCATCCATCCCTCTATACCCCCTCCCTACCTCCCTACTCCCTTCCTCCCTACCTCCCAACCTCCCTACCTCCCTACCTCCCTTCATCCATCCCTCTATACCTCCCTCCCTACCCTCCCTACCTCCTTACCTCCTTCATCCATCCCTCTATACCTCCCTTCCTACCTCCCTACCTCCCAACTTCCCTGCTCCCTACCTCCCTACCTCCCTACCTCCCTACCTCCCTTCATCCATCCCTCATACCTCCCTCCTACCTCCCTACCTCCTTACCTCCTTATCTCCCCTCATCCATCCCTCTATACTTCCTCCTCCCTCCCTATCTCTCCTGCCTCCCTACCTCCCTACCTCCCCACCTCCTTCATCCATCCCTCTATACCTCCCTTCCCTACCTCCCTACCTCCCTACCTCCCTACCTCCCCACCTCCCTTCATCCATCCCTCTATACCTCCCTCCCTACCTCCCTGCCCCTACCTCCTTACCTCCCCCCTTCATCCATCCCTCTATACCTCTCTCTCCCTACCTCCCTATCTCCCTGCCTCCCCACCTCCCTACCTCCTACCTCCCCTTTCCATCCATCCTCTTATACCTCCCTCCCTACCTCCCTGCCCTCCCTACCTCCTTACCTCCCTTCATCCATCCCTCTATACCTCCCTCCCTACCCCCCCTGCCTCCCCCTCCCCTACCTCCCTGCCTCCCTACCTCCCCTACCTCCTCCCTACCTCCCTACCTCCCTTCATCCATCCCTCTATACCTCCCTCCCTACCTCCCCTGCCTCCCTCCCACCTCCCTACCTCCTCACCCCCTTCATCCATCCCTCTATACCCTCCCTACTCCCCGCCTCTCCCTACCTCCCTACCTCCCTACTTCCCCCACCTCCCTTCATCCATCCCCATACCTCCCTCCCACCTCCCTACCTCTCCCCTCCTCCCTGTCTCCTTTCCACCTCCCTACCCTCCCTGCCTCCTATCTCTGCCTCCCTACCTCCCTACCTCCTCTCTCTTCCCACCTCCTACCTCCCTTCATCCATCCCTCTATACCTCCCCTCCCTACCTCCCTCCCTCCCTTCTCCCTACCTCCCTACCTCCTTACCTCCATCCATCCCTCTATACCTCCCTCCCCACCTCCCTACCTCCTCTCCCTGCCTCCCTCACCCTCCCCACCCCACACCTCCCTACCTCCCCTCCCTCCTGTCTCCCCACCTCCCCACCTCCCCACCTCCCTGCCTCCCCACCTCCCTGCCTCCTTACCTCCCTTCCATCCATCCCTCTATACCTCCTCCCTACCTCCCTCCTCCCTGCCTCCCTGCTCTCCCTACCTCCCCACCTCCCTCCCCCTCCCTGCCTCCCCACCTCCCTACCTCCTCCCACCTCCCCTGCCCTCCCACCTCCCCTGCCTCCTTCCTCCCTTCCATCCATCCCTCTTACCTCCCTCCCTACCTCCCTACCTCCCCTCCCTCCCTGCCTCCCCACCCCACCCCCACCTCCCCACCACACCCCCTCCCTACCTCCCTACCTCCTCCCTCCCTGCCTCCCTACCTCTCCATCCATCCCCTCTATACCCTCCCTCCCTACCTCCCCTACCTCCCTCCCTCCATGCCTCCCCACCTCCCTACCTCCCTGCCTCCTTACCTCCCTCTCATCCATCCCCATACCCCTCCCCACTCCACCACCTCCCTCCCCACCTCCCTCCCTCCCTGCCTCCCCACCTCCCTACCTCCTCCCCTACCTCCTCCCTCCCCACCTCCCTCTGCCTCCTTACCTCCCTTCCATCCATCCCTCTATACCCCCCTCCCCACCTCCCCTACCTCCCTCCCTCCCTGCCTCCCCACTCCCCTACCTCCCCTACCTCCCTACCTCCCTCCCTCCCCACCCTCCCTCTACCTCCCCACCTCCCCACCTCCCCTGCCTCCCTACCTCCCCACCTCCCTCCTCCTCCCTACCTCCCTACCTCCTACCTCCCTACCTCCCACCTCTACCTCCCCACCTCTCTTCATCCATCCCTCTCATACCTCCTCCCTACCTCCCTACCTCCCTCCCTCCTCCCTACCCTCCCTACTCCCTACCTCCTCCCTACCTCTTCATCCGTCCCTCTATACCTCCCTCCCTACCTCCCCTACCTCCATAACCCCCCCTGCCCTCCCTACCTCCCTACCTCCCTACCTCCCCACCTCCTTACCTCCTTCATCCATCCCTCTATACCTTCCTCCCTACCTCCCTACCTCCCTCACCTCCCTCCTCCTCCCCACCTCCCTCCCTGCTTCCACCTTCCCTCCCTTCCTCCATCCCTCCCCTCCCTCCCCTGCCTCCCTTCCCTCCCTTCCCCTCCATCCCCCTCCCTCCCTGCCTCCCTACCTCCCTACCTCCCCTCCCCCCTCCTCCCCCTCCCGCCTCCCTTCCCTCCCCTTCCCTCCATCCCTCCCTCCCCTCCCTGCCTCCCCTTCCTCCCTCTTCCCTCCATCCCTCCCTCCCTCCCTGTCTCCCTTCCTCCCTTCCCTCCCTCCCCTCCTCCCTGCCCTCCCCTGCCTCCCTCTCCCTCCATCCCTCCCTCCCTCCCCTGCCTCCCTTCCCTCCCTTCCTCCATCCCTCCCTCCCTCCCCCTCCCTGTCTCCCCCTTCCTCCCTTCCTCCATCCCTCACCTCCCTCTCCTCCCTCCTCCTCCCTCCCTCCCTCCCCCTCCTGCCCTCCCCCTGCCTCCTGCTCCTCCCCTGCTCCCTTCCTCCCTTCCCTCCATCCCTCCCTTCCTCCATCCCTCCCTCCTCCCTCCCTCCTCCTCCTCCCTGCCTCCCTCCCCTTCCTCCATCCCTCCCTCCCTCCTCCCTCCCCTGCCTGCTGCCTGCTCTTTCAGTCTTTTCCCTCCAAAACACACAAAACACACACACACACACACACACACACACACACACACACACACACACACACACACACACACACACACACACACACACACACACACACACACACACACACACACACACACACACACACACACACACACACACACACACACACACACACACACACACACACCTCACACCTCACTGCCACCGGAATGTCTGGCGGGATTTTAGCCTTCTTCTCCTGCACTCCTCTCCCTTCTCCCACTCCCTTCCTCTCCTCTCCTTCTCCCCACTCTTCCTCTCCCCTCTCTCCCCCTTCCCTCCCCACTCAGCAAGCAACGACGCCTCACCTTTAACTCTACTCTCGAGTCTAACCTTCCTCTTCTAACTCATCACTCTCCTCCTCCTCCTCATCTCTCTACTCCTCACTCACCAAAGTCATCCCACTCCCTCACCCCTTCCCCCCCACCCCCCCCCCCTCATATCGCCATGTAGAGAGAAGACCAAGGTAACCCAGCCTGTGTCCCCGGTGAGAGGGAAGTGGCGTGTGTTGGGGGTGTGTGGTCTTGGGAGGCCCCCAGAGCCGGGCCGAGCGCTTCACTTCTAGTACACTTCACTTCCTCTCTCTCTGATTTTCTGACAAAATGATTATTTTTTAAGAAGAAGAAGAAGAAAGAAAGAGAAGAAGAAAGAAGAAGAAGAAGAAGAAAAAGAAGAAGAATATATTGTAGTATTTTAAGGAGTATTTTTTTCAAAGAGTTATTTTTGTTGTTTTAAATATAACTTAAATTACTTACTGGGTGATAACTAAAACGAGTATCATCCAAGAACTCGGTGTATTTCATGACCATTTCGATTTCAAGGTAAATAACAAAAAATAAATAAACCATTCTTTCCTATTTTTTATTGTACTTTTTATCGTTTATTTTTTTTCGATTTTTTTATATGTATGTGTTTGGGTGATATTAATGGTTAATTATAAAACACACACACACACACACATACACACACACACACACACACACACACACACACACACACATACAGCTTCTCCTTAATGTTTGAAGTAAAAATATTCGCTGGTAGGAATAGTCGCTGGGAAAAATGTCTACTTACAGCATAACTCTCTAACTAAACTGATACAGAAATTTATAAAAAATATTAGATATATCTTTTGTCAGGGTTTTCAAGGTTCAGGGTTCAAGGATTCGTGGGTTTTGGAGGTTCCTGGTTTCAAGGGTTTCAATGATCTGTGGGCTCAAGGGTTCAAGGATTCATGGTTTTAATTAGGTTCGTGATCCCTGGTTTCAAATATTCGTGGGTTCGTGGTTCTGTATTCAAAGATTTGTGATTCTGGGTTCAAGGATTCGTGAGTTCAAAGGTTCGATAATGGGGTTCAGATGGAATTCCTTTACAAAACGAGCAGCACTATGAGTATTCTGGGGGCAGTGAGCACCACCACCACTACCACTGCATCAAGTATGATGGCTTGTTATGGTCTGCTAGGCTACTAGATCATGCTGCATGTCTAAAGTGGTGTTATCAGTACTGAGACCACCACAGAGCTAGTAGTAACTGCATAGAGAGTAGGTAATCTTGTGTCTGGGATGCTAGTAATGGTAATGCATAATGAATATGCTAGTATGCTGAGGGACTATTTGTACACACACACACACACACACACACACACACACACACACACACACACACACTTGCTATTAACGTCTACTGTACATTCCATATACTGCACGTTAGAGTTGAAGAAGTAGTTATGGTAGTTAGTTAGTTAGTTAGGTTGAGTAGTTATTAGTTATGGTAGTTAGTTAGTTATGGTAGTTAGTTAGTTAGTTGAGTTTAGTTAGTAAGTTAGTTAAAAATTTGTTTGTGAGTACCTGTTCTTATAATGTCGCTGCTACAGTACTTGAACTAACTGGGCGGGTGGTGGGTGGGGTGGGGGTGAGTAAGGGGTGGGTGAAGGGGGGGTTGTATAAAGTGGTTGGGTGGGTAGTTAGGGTTGTTAACATCATACAACATAAACTACTTTAAAAATTGCAAAGTAGAGTAATTTTTGGGTGGAGTGAAGTAAATGGGTGTAGCAGAGAATGAATGGGTGTAGTGAAGATAATGGGTGTAGTGAAGAAGATAATGGTGTAGTGAAGAAGATAATGGTAGCAGAGAATGAATGGGTGTAGTGAAGAAGATAATGGGTGTAGTGAAAGATAATGGGTGTAGTGAAGAAGATAATGGGTGTAGTGAAGAAGATAATGGGTGTAGCAGAGAATGAATGGGTGTAGTGAAGAAGATAATGGGTGTAGTGAAGATAATAGATTGTGGTAGAAAGAAGATAATGGGTGTAGTGAAGAAGATAATGGGTGTAGGGAAGAAGATAATGGGTGTAGTGAAGAAGATAATGGGTGTAGTGAAGAAGAAGATAATGGGTGTAGTGAAGAAGATAATGGGTGTGAAGAAGAGAATGAATGGGTGTAGTGAAAAGAAGATAATGGGTGTAGTGAAGAAAGATAATGGGTGTAGTGAGAAGAAGTATAATGGGTGTAGTGAAGAAGATAATGGGTGTAGTGAAGAAGATAATGGATGTAGTGAAAGAAGTCAATGGGTATAGGGGAAGAAGATAATGGGTGTAGTGAAAGAAGATAATGGGTGTAGGGAAGAAAGGTAATGGTGTAGTAGAAGAGATAATGGGTGTGGGAAGAAAGATAATGGGTGTAGGGAAGAAGATAATGGGTGTAGGGAAAGATAATGGGTGTAGTGAAGAAGATAATGGGTGTAGTGAAAGACAATGGGTGTAGGGAAGAAGATAATGGGTGTGGTGAAGAAGATAATGGGTGTAGTGAAGAAGATAATGGGTGAAGTGAAGAAGGTAATGGGTGTAGGGAAGAAGATAATGGGTGTAGGGAAGAAGATAATGGGTGTAGTGAAGAAGATAATGGGTGTAGTGAAAGAAGACAATGGGTGTAGGGAAAGAAGATAATGGGTGAAGTAGTGAAGAAGATAATGGGTGTAGTGAAGAAGACAATGGGTGTAGGGAAGAAGTTAATGGGTGTAGTGAAGAAGATAATGGGTGTAGTGAAGAAGGTAATGGGTGTAGTGAAAGAAGATAATGGTGTAGTGAAGAAGAAGATAATGGGTGTGGTGAAGATAATGGGTGTAGGGAAGAAGATAATGGGTGTAGTAGAAGAAGACAATGGGTGTAGGAAGAAGATAATGGGTGTAGTGAAGAAGATAATGGGTTGTGTGAAGAAGATAATGGGTGTAGTGAAGAAGATAATGGGTGTAGTGAAGAAGATAGTAGGTGTAGTGAAAGACAATGGGTGTAGGGAAGAAGATAATGGATTTAGTGAAGAAGATAATAGGTGATAGGGAAAGAAGATAATGGGTTAGTGAAGATAATGGGTGTAAGTAGAAGATAATGGGTGTAGTGAAGAAGATAATGGGTGTAGTGAAGAAGATAATGGGTGTAGGGAAGAAGATAATGGGTGTAGTGAAGAGGTAATGGGTGTAGTGAAGAAGCTAATGGGTGTAGTGAAAGAAGATAATGGGTGTAGTGAAGAAGATAATGGGTGTAGTGAAGAAGATAATGGGTGTAGTGAAAGAAGATAATGGGTGTAGTGAAAGAAGATAATGGGTGTAGTGAAAGAAGATAATGGGTGTAGTGAAGAAGAAGTAATGGGTGTAGGGAAGAGTAATGGGTGTAGTGAAAGATAATGGGTGTAGTGAAAGAAGATAATGGGTGTAGTGAGAAGAAGATAATGGGTGTAGGGAAAGAAGATAATGGGTGTAGTGAAGATAATGGATGAGTGAATGTGGTGTAGTGAAGAAGATAATGGGTGTGGTGAAGAAGATAATGGATGTAGTGAAGAAGATATGGGTGTAGTGAAGAAGATAATGGGTGTAGTGAGAAGATAATGGGTGTAGTGAAGAAGATAATGGGTGTAGGGAAGAAGATAATGGGTGTAGTGAAAGAAGATAATGGGTGTAGGGAAAGAAGATAATGGGTGTAGGGAAGAAGGTAATGGGTGTAGTGAAGAAGATAATGGGTGTAGTGAAAGAAGATAATGGGTGTAGGGAAAGAAGATAATGGGTGTAGGGAAGAAGGTAATGGGTGTAGTGAAAGAGACAATGGCTTAGTGAAGATAATGGGTGTAGTGAAAGAAGATAATGGGTGTAGGGAAGAAGGTATGGGTGTAGTGAAAGAAGACAATGGCTGTAGTGAAAGATAATGGGTGTAGGGAAAGAAGATAATGGGTGTAGTGAAGAAGATAATGGCTGTAGTGAAGAAGATAATGGTGTAGGGAAGAAGATAATGGGTGTAGGGAAGAAGATAATGGGTGTAGTGAAGAAGATAATGGGTGTAGGGAAAGAAGATAATGGGTGTGAGTGAAGAAGATAATGGTTGTAGTGAAGATAATGGGTGTAGTGAAGAAGATAATGGGTGTAGTGAAGAAGATAATGGGTGTAGTGAAGAAGATAATGGGTGTAGTGAAGAAGATAATGGGTGTAGTGAAGAAGATAATGGGTGTAGTGAAGAAGATAATGGGTGTAGGGAAGAAGATAATGGGTGTAGTGAAGAAGATAATGGGTGTAGGGAAGAAGATAATGGGTGTAGGGAAGAAGGTAATGGGTGTAGTGAAGAAGATAATGGGTGTAGTGAAGAAGATAATGGGTGTAGGGAAGAAGATAATGGGTGTAGGGAAGAAGGTAATGGGTGGTAGAAAGAAGACAATGGCTGTAGTGAAAGAAGATAATGGGTGTAGTGAAGAAGATAATGGGTGTAGGGAAGAAGGTAATGGGTTGTAGTGAAAGACAATGGCTGTAGTAAGAAGAAGATAATGGGTGTAGGGAAGAAGATAATGGGTGTAGTGAAGAAGATAATGGCTGTAGTGAAGATAGGTGTAGGGAAAGAAGATAATGGGTGTAGTGAAGAAGATAATGGGTGTAGTGAAGAAGATAATGGGTGTAGGGAAGAAAGATAATGG